>NC_084983.1:19355260-19467760 GCF_963691925.1 Scomber scombrus
GGATTGTGTCAAGTTTGATTTAAACTCCTTCTGCCCTATGACCTGTGGAGTAAGTTTAGAAAATGAAGAGGGAAACCATACCACTTCACAATATACTGTAAATATCAACTCAGATTTGCTGTGATAAATTGGCTCATTTTTAAAAAATGTCAAACATATTTATTGAATAGAGCAACACAAACCTTATTGTTTATATATGTGCCTCCTAATTAGTGATTATTAATACAAAACTTGATCATTTCTTGGCTTACAATGTACCAAACAGTTTCTGAATAATGCTGTCAACTGCATTCATGTGATGTTCAGAGGAATTAGACTAAATTCCTCCATGATGTTGTTGAGTAATATGCAGAGGATGGCATTCTTTGGGGAAATTAACAAAAATTTGTAAAAACTTTACCAGGTATTTGAAGCTAAATGGGTTACTGTTTTTTGGTCAACAGTCTGCCATTGAATTGCCTGAATTAAAATAAATAAATGGTACTGTAGCAGAGTTGCTGCCAACAAGAGTTCCCCCAGCAGAAATCACAGACAGACAGTTGTCATTTAGACCTCTTTTTTTGCAAACTTAACCATTGTGAAGCTCCCGTGTGCAGCTGCCCGGTGCCCAGTCACTTCTTCACTGATGACACAACACAAATTTAGACAAAATTTAAACTGTGCTCTCCCTCGCGCTGCATAGATAGTCACACAAACACACACGCGCAGTCACTCTCTAGAGCGCACTCTTGCTCGCTTCGAGTCCTAATATGCATAGTTTGACACCAATATTAATGGTCTCCGAAACCATTACATCATTTAAAAAAGACAAAAAAAACCCCAAAAAACTACCGCTATCTGATCTTGTTCTGTGGTTAAGGTTTGGTTAGGTTTTGATCATGGTTTGGGTTAAAAATGACTACTTGCTTTAGGTTTGGGAACAACTCTGGTTAATTGGTTAAAATGAATCAACAATGACTGTTGACGAAATGGGAAACACGCAACCATCTCTGATGTAAAAATCTGACATTTTGTTAGCCTTGTCACTACCCGATGTGTGTCGCTACCCGATGTGAGTCGCTACCCGATGTGAGTCGCACATGCTATTGGACAGTTATGTACAACAACTCCGCTTGGGAAAAACACATTATTCAATCGCGATTCATGAGAATAATAAATACTTCCTTTAAGGGCTTTTACAAAAATATGTAGGGTCTAAGTAAAAAGAAAAGCCTATCCACCCAACCCAAGCTCCTCCCTATGCAGACTTTGTGACTCCATAATGACGTCACACTACTAACCCTTCCATTTGCTAAACAGACATTATATTTCCATTTCATGTCAAATGCTGAAGTGTGAGTAATAAGGATTGTAAACTCTGCAGGGAGACAGAGGAGAGACAACTTCATCAGAGTGAGGGGAACTTCATTTCAGTTGTAGATCTGCTCTGAAACATGATGAACTAATATACACCATGAAACACCCAACTTAAGCTATAATTAAAAATCATTATGCATGTCTCTGCCAGAAGCAAGAGTGCAAAACAATCTGTCTCGACAAACTGAATGTTTTGTCCCATAAAACTAAAAATACCTACAGATCCGCCCATTAGATTGTGTGAGGCCTTTCCTCAATGCTGATTCCTTCTGCCAGTTGTAACCTCTGGTAGGAATGTAGGAAGAGAGCACTCACACTGCATGCACAGATCAAATTTAAAAGCTGCTCTTTTGAGCTCAATCCTGTTCAGATAATCAAATCCCTGTTGTTTGCTCATTTTTGAAATATAATTTCTTACAGGGAAAAAAAAGTCTATGAATTATGCACAAGCTTAAAAGTAAGATAAGGCAGCGCTTTCAAAGGAGGATGAGATAGGGAGAGTCATAGGAATGAAAGATATATATTGCCCTCCAGAATTACTGGCACCCTTGGTGAAGATGAGCCAAAAAGCTGTAAAAGTAATGAGCTAATCTTTACCGAGGCTACCAATAATTCTGGAGGGCATAGTAAAACCACAGTAACACGGTGAATTGAAGCTGCGCTGTCATGGATATTATTCATTTGTTCAGTAGGAGTCCTTTTCAGCCCTGGCAAGCTCAGAAGAGAAAGACGGAAAGAGGAGGGGTGAAAAAATGTAGGTGCGAAAGTGAAAGACTGGAGAGACAGAGTGTGTGCCTTCATTATTAACATTATTTTAACCATTGTAGCTTACTTTGGTAACTTGTATAAATGTCAGGCCAGTAAAAGCTGCTGAACCGAACTGAATCGATAAACAGAATAAGAGAAGGGAGAGAGTGTGAGAGCAGCGAATGAAGTATAAAAGGCTGTTTTGCTGAGGGCAGCTCCAGCTATTCTCTGAGCTTTAAGATGTTGCAGAGCCTCAGGCGGCGATCGCGCTGACGACCAGGGTGTAGGAGCGAGTGCACAGTTTTTTGATGGTTTTAGAGCTGTTAACAGTGTGCCTCGTAGGTACCTGAAGTGTTGTGGTGCAAAATGTGTGAATGACATTTCAAGCTGAACTATTATACATTTTTATATAGAGTGCAAAGTGGGTGAAGCTGGAAGTATTCCCTGCTGTGAATGATTATTAAAAACTACAACTCTTATTGAGATTCAGGCAAGGTACCTGCAGCGATTACCCAGAAGCAGAAACGATACGTGCATCTCCAAATTAAGAGGCGCTGTGCATATTTACGCACATGGCACAGCAGCGCTAACCTAATGAATTATTTAAATCTCCTGACAGTCTGACAGGATAGGTCAGGATCTAATGGTAGTTAATGTTCTGTGGGTTTTTTCTACTCATCTGATGGGCCAGCTGTTAAACACACAGATTCCAAGTTCATACAGTGACATTGTTTGTAACTAAGCAGCTCTTCTCAGAGTGAATCCTGAGCTCCATCAGAGCTGTTGGTGCATTTGGGGCATTTTTATTTCAAGCAGCAAAAAGTCTTAACTTTTCCCCTCTTGACAGTTTCCTCTACCTTTTAACGTTCTGCAGGCGGCTCTGGCTCAGGAAGCAGAGCGGGTCATCCACTAATCGAAAGATTGGCCCCTCCAGCCTACATCTTGAAATTGCTCTCAATGACTGCGCCAGCCGCCAGCCGCCTGCCTCTGTGTGTGTGTGTGTGTGTGTGTGTGTGTGTGTGTGTGTGTGTGTGTGTATGTGTGTATGTGTGTGAATGGGTGAATGTGGCTTGTAGTGTAAGCGCTTTGAGTGGTCAGAAGACTATATAAGTGCAGTCCATTTACCATTTATTATTACATTTGCATGAATATGTTTACAATAGGTGAAAACATCTTCTATAATTACTAAAGTAAATCATACAAGAACAAACAAACAAACTAAACAGACATCACAGTAGTTGTAGCCTGAATGGGCAGTTTGGGCAGCCCATCATTATGCACACATTCATTTTTCAGCACTGAATTTTCTATAGTCTAACACTAGTTGTGTTTTCCATTCAGATAGTTCAGATAGTCTTAGTTGTATATTTACACTTTGCATCTACAGACAGACTCGCACGCAACAGAAAAAAGTAAAATCTGGCAACAAGACAAATAGTCAAATAAAAGCTCCAGTCCCTGAGAGGCCGGGCTGCTTCACCCTAACTTCCAGCAGATATGTTTATCGTAAATGTTAATGAAATATCAAAATGCTTTGGGGTGAGGCCATTTGAAAGATTTTCAGTGGAACATTTCTTAAGAGCCCAGTACACATTAACAGACAAACTAATTGGCTAATAACACTTTAATAAAGGGTAACACCCCCACTTTGCTAATGCCCTACACACATCAGGTATCCCCTTTTGAAGAAATACAAATCCAGTTCATAATCATGTTGGTGAAACCAGGACATGACTCATTCTCTGTTCCAATTTTCTTTTGTCCATGTCCCCCCCCCCCCAGTCCTTTCATCCTCACCCTTTCCTCACTTCTTCAGCATCTCTCTCCCCTCCTTTCATTAGCTGAACAGGAAATGGGCCTTCTTCTCCCCAGGGTAAAGCTATTAAAACATAATAATATGCCTTTACTCACCACTTTTCTCTTTCTTCAAATGTCTCTCTCCTTCTAGCACCTCCTCTTTCTCTCTTTTACAGGTCATGAATGACGAGTTAGGCAGGGATAATGATGATGATGATGACAATGTTAATAATGATATTTTTCCAATGACCCTATTGAGAAGATGCAAAGCTTCAACATTTATGTGTTCTATTACAGATGCAAATGAAACTGTGTTCCTTAAGGGGAACAGTTCTATGACCAAAATAAAGTCAAATTAAGAGAAATAATCGCCACTTTGTGTGCAAGAGACAAAAGAAAGAAAACGACTCCTTTCCGTAACCATTTGAATGTTCAATTATTAAAAATAGCGAGTAACCATGCGTAATGGAAGCCTTCCTTAAAGAGTAATTATAAAAAGTGCACTGTGGGAGCGCGGTGCAGTAGCCACGACTCATTTCTTGGTGCCGCAGTGGATACAGATGGCATGCAGGGATACGTAAACAGCACTTTGTGCCCTGCGGCCCCATAAACACATAAACACAGCTCCACTAACAAACACAAAAGGTAATGAGTTAGCAGACGGCATGCGAAGCAGCCGCAGACAAATCAAGGTAGAGGTAATGATGCTGAACGCTCAGCTTGCTTCCTCTCCTGACAATAATTAATCAAGTCATGTAGATGTGAATATGAACATGACGCAAGGGTGCCATGCACACACACACACACACACACACAGTTGTGTGCACAGGGGGTGGAAGTGGATCACCTCTGTCATTTTTGAGTGATGAGTTTCCTCTTTTGAAAGTTTAATCAGAATGCATCTGTGCACAGCTCTGTTGCCAGACAAAATATTAATACTGGACAATTCTAATGTTCAATATCTATGTTTTTAAAATAATCTCTCTACTTCAGTACCTGAATTTAGTATTTATAATTGTTGTGTACTTGCATACATGAATAGAATTTTGTTCCTTGACAGTCCACCACAGTGCAAAAGAAAGAACAGACTAGAGGGCACACATTGTAAAGAACAGTTAGCAGCAATTAAGTTATAAAAATATCCATCAGATTGTAAAAAAAAAACAAAAGGAAGGAAACAATAAATTGTATGCAGGTCAGAAGTGCTACAAGACCATCTACCACCCCAGGCACCACATGCTTATTTTCCATTTAACTACCATGCAGTCCATCCTGCGCTGACATCGAATGGTTTTACTGGGAATCATCCAATATGAACACAGCGGCCAAATATTGGCATCATGTGCATTAATAGGACACTTCCATGCTTCAACTTTGCTTAGACTCAGTTCACTCTGCATTCAAGTAAAGTGTGGAATCTTAAATTAGTTTTTGGTTGAATACTTTGACATGCTGCTTTAACAGTGTCTGCTCTTCTGTGGCGGCTTTCTGCAAAAACTTTGGAACCCAGCTGAAGAGACCTTTGCCACAGAGTGCCAATTCTCATTTTAAAATTGAGTGAATAAATTGTCAAAAGGGTGAAGGGTCAAAAATGGTGCTAATGATAAATAACATCCTGAGAGAAAAGACCTTCAGTTGAAAAAATAGCTGACTAGTTTATTTGACATTTGGAACATTTGTAGAGGCTGGGAGAAGAGGGATGGGAGAAGACGCTCTCTTTGTTCCCAAACACACACACATATGCACACCTTCCCATTACTTCACCGCCTTTTTTTCCCTCCCTCCCTTCCTCCCCCCTCTCACCTCCCCACACCTAACTAATCATTAGCTCTGGCCAGCCAGCTATCAAGCAGCACAAGTTTCATTAAGATTGGCACTTACTCTCCCCTTCTTCCTTCCCCCTCAAAGCCACCTCACCCTAACACTTTCTCTCGTCTTCGTCTTTTTCCTCACCTAACTAAGCTTCATCATTAGCCGCAGCCTGCCACACATCAGACGGAACCGGCTTCGTTAAGACTGGAGATTGGCATTTGCTGTCCACAGGGCATCTCTCCTTTTCTATTTCTCTGTGTCGTTCTATTTGATTTTGAACTACAGGCAGCTAACATTTTGCTCGTAGCAGCCGCTGATGAATGGAATCTGCCCAAAACATGGCAGCATACAGATGTAGTCATTATAATCACAGCCTTTGCTGCTTTGCTTACTTGCTGAACCGGTGCTGTGTCATGGCTCCAAAAGACAATGTTAGAGAAAATTCAGGTTTCACTGTTTTAGCTGTCAAAAGTTAAGAAATAATGAGTAGATGGCTTAGATAATTTAACATTAAGTACATTAGTGTTACACTCATTACTTATCCCTCAATTATCCTGCAGACACAAATCTTGCATTTAATGAAATATTTTAAATACACTTATTGATACACTTATTGATAGTTGCTTGGGGATGGCATTTCCTTGTATCAATCTGTTACCATATTGTGAAATACTTAGCGACATTTCAGTGTTGAAGTTTTCTGCCATCTGTGTGAGTGAGGGAGTGTATGTGTGAATGGTGAATGAGAGGCAAATTGTAAAAATATAGTCCAAAGTGCTAAGCTACCTAAGCTATGAATTATGTACTTTATATACAATTTATTATTGGATATATGCTGACCTCATTGAAGACTCTTGACTTTGTACAACCTCATAACATGTAACATTTATGTAACAAAGTCAAGCACATATTGTTGAAGAAGCGTGGAGCTGGTATTATGCTTCTGTGAAGCGACAATTAAATGTTTCTGCAAACCTGCAAAGAAAATGGTGTTAAGGCTGAGTGGATAAGTGTAGGTCACAGAATCTCAAGGTGCATGTTTGAAACAGAACCAATCCAATCCAACAAGTATACAAGTTGTACATACACAAATTATGAGAAACAACCATGCCAATGCCTCAGAGAAGCATGTTAAAGCATTCAACACCATCTTCATTTTTGTGGCCTTGTTAGCCAGGCAGCATTGGTCAGCTGTTTGATTAATCTAAGGAAACAGCTGTCAACAAGCACAACACCAGACCTATTTGAATTTCTGTGCACATATGAGGTGTTAATAGTGATTCAGTGGTTTAACACTTGACTGGGTGTAAACATTAGCCAAGCAATTACAGATGGTTTAATTAGCATGTTTCTTTTGTACTAACTACATCTAGCTTTTATTTTCTTAAAGGTATGTATTGGAAGTCACTTTGGACAAAAGCTATTCACGAAATGAAAGTATGAATGTGTAATTTTGGTGTATCTAGTGCTACTACTTCTACAGCAGGTGATGAATATTGGATGAATGCGTAAATGAGAGAGGATTCGATGGTGTCTACTGCTGGGCAGGTGATTGGCTGTGTTTCTCTCTTTTTTTTCCTTCACTTCTATGTCTCTTATTTCTCTGTGAGCTTGGTCTTTGGGCTTGTTATAACATCTTCCTTCTCTCTGAACTTTGTTTCATCTTTCTGGATTTCTCTCTTTGTCCATTCCTGGCTTTCCAACAAATTGTTTCCTATCTTTTCATCACTGCCTCTTCAATCCCCCCCAACCACCACCCCACCCCGCTCCACCACCTCTCCGTGCCTCCATCTCTGTCATGCAGATGGTGGTGAGGATGAGGCTGCTGTTGGTGATAAGGCTGTTCAAAGTAACTAGCTGACAGCGAGTGAACAAAGAAAAAAAGAAGCAAAACATCAATAAAACTGTCCCAACACCAAAGCTCTGATGCATAACTTTATAAATAACACTAAGTAAGAAGGGCATTACATTATTAAGCTTCATTTAGTGAGTTTGTGCCAATCCAGCTACTTACCTGTAAATGTATTTTCATTAAAGCACATCACATAGCAAGCACTTAAAGTGGCAGCCTTGGAAAATAAAGAAAAATATGAATTAATGTGTATTTCTTAAATACTATTGATGTCTCCTTCTTTCGCACCTATTGGCACCTTTTACTGCCAAAGCCAAAAATATTGCAGTTTCCACTTAGAATAAAAAGAAACTTGACAGTCAGGTGACGTGGACAATGACCAACGTATAGCTATTACACATTATCATGTAAGAGTAAGGATACATTTACAAAATTACAAAATGACTGGGAAACAGTAGTGTGGATATTCAATTGTTTGCACATGTACACAGTGTTTCCAAAACCTTGCTTTCTTAGTGTGGACTTGGAATTATGGTTCTCCAAAGACACGTAAACATCTCTACAAACCTATACAGATAATAGTGTTGCGAGTTCCAAATCTCAACCACGCAGAGTACAGACCTGCAACACATAAATAAACATAAAATGGATTAAAAAAGGTATTAAAGTAATGGCCACAGAAACCTCTCAAATCCACAACAGTGCACATTTACCTACGTGCAGCCTGGAAAACCATAATTCCAGCATAATTGCATTGAAGGCCCTCACTGGTGACTGAAACCTTCATTCTCTGCTCATTTGCTACAAGCTGTAGGTTGTAGCTTCACAGAAGTAGCAAAGAAGCAGCATTTGCAATGTAGAAAAGGAGGATGTGGCTTTTGAATTTATTTATTTTTTGTCAATATTGAGTGTATTTTGAGTGTCTTTTGTTTGTTTTTGCTTTAATCAATGCAGAAAACCCTTCAACGATGACAACAAGAACTGACAGTGGAATAGGAATGAAGGAATAAAAAGCAGCCGGTTCCTTTCTGAACCTTTTTCTGCTTTTAGGGCTTTCTGTCCACAGGAGACCTTTCTTTAAAGAGATTCTGCATAGTTTTGTGCTTCAACTTTTATCTTTATTCTCTGTAGACAGGGCGTGCTTTTCTAAGCTCCTAATGTAGCTAGGATTTTGACATGGTAACCTTGTTATTACAAACTGAATATTTTTTAACCTTTAACAAAGTGCCACACTTAAAATGGTTTGGAAATGGCCACACAAATACAGCGTTGTTCTTAAGTACAGCCAGCTAAAACACAGGTCTGGAAGACACTGAGGACGGATGAAAGTCTAAACCTACAGACGAGCCCCTTTCAAAGGAGGTTTATTACACGCTACTGGCATGAGATGATCTGTAGGGTTTTCTTGTCTAAATCCTTGTTTCTGGCTGCTGAATTATTGTATGAATTCTAAATCTCTATATAAATTACTTTAAACAACATTTTTATTTGCTCCGTTTGTGAATTGAGTTGCCTTTTGGTTAAACGTGTCTCTCACAATTATTTCAATCCTTTCTTTTGGCTTTCTTTCAAAGTTATTTGGGGGTTTTTTCTAGCCTTTTTCCACGACCTTCCTTTTGCCAAAGTGCAAAATCAATACAACAAGTATGGCAGAACAAGTGAACTCAAACAATGGCTTCATCATCACAATGTCACAGAGCAGTCTGTCCTCTGCGTCCTGAGCTGTTCAGTTTGTTTCATTCAGCTCCGCTGCAGGGAGGAGCTCCCACTGCACCCTGAGTTGAGGACCATTATGTAGTTTGGCACCGCAGAGCTTGTCATACCAGCCACATTGGTACAGATGGGTTAATTGGTTCTTGGCCCTACAGAGCACCTTGAGGCTTGAGTAAAGAAAAAAAAAAAACACTGATACTGCATGCAGAAAGATTTTCTCACACTGTGATACAGAAACAACACAAGTATCCAATTTTAAGCTGCAAATTTTACTAGCATTACTTTACTAGGATTTTTAGTATATGACATACAGTTTATTCATTCAATTTGATACTGAGCAATTTTGCTATTAGAGCACTGAAAGTAGACCAAAACAGTTAAGTTGCTGCTGAACAGCTAAACAATGAGCTAAAACTCAATAAACTCCATAAAAGCTATAAAGGCCTGCAAAGCTGAGCAGAGCTGCAGAGTTGCTGCTAATTCTCTGTAGGGTCATCACTACGAGTCACACCGCAACATTACACATTAGCATTTTATTCATAATTATGAAATATAGTATATAGAAAGGAGAAAGGGTCCTTATAAAATTTTAAAAACATTAAAAGCTGGAGCACCCTCATAACCGAGTTAACTTAAGCTCATTGCTACTTTAAACCTGCACTGTGCAAGAGACAATTCTATACAATTAATAAGAAAAAACTTGCAAAAGAAAAGATTTATTTTACATTAAAAGATGCTACAGAATCAAAAGCTATGGGGACATATTAACAGCTTAATATTAAGTTCTAACAGTTCTAACTAACATCAAAAATAAATGTTCACAGACCTCTGTTGGATAAATAGCTTTTTTCTTCTTCTTCTAAAGTTATCCAATTCCCTCTATTCTTCCATTCTTTCAGAATATCCAGCTTTATAAATGCTCAACTGTGGTTCAGATAGACACAAGGACTGGACTGAACAAAAATAAAAATCAAAAAGAAGCTGAAGAGACCAGAAACTGACCCTGAAAGAACTCTGCAGACAAAACCAAACTCTTAGACAGTGACCCTGTTCACATCTGGCATCTGGTGCCCCCATCACAAGTGGACAGCATTAAATAAAAATGTAAACAACCAACAAGACGATCACGCATTTGATCACATATATTTTGTAGTGTAAATGCTAATGTTTCCTGATGTGTCCCCACCAAGGACGTGACAGGAAAAAACATTATCAGTGCTGGATGTGGTGATTGTTATACTAAAAACATGCAAAAGGTTAAAAAAAAATGGAGAGGGGCATAGATGTATGTGGTCGAGTAATCTGAATAGTTGGAATAGCCTATACATTTATTTTAATTCTTGAAATATTTTTATTAGCTCTTTAGCCCACACTAAAAAGAAATCTGGCAATTGTCTGATGTGATAACTGTGCACAGAGCCCTTTTACCTTCTGGCAGAAGTGACGTAGGCAGCAATGAAATGTACAGGCAAGCTCAAGACACATAATAGAGACCGGTGGAGACAGCAGTGTGTCATCCAAGACACATATTAATGCCAGGTGTAAACAGGATCTGTCTTTGCTGGGTCCTGCAGAGTTTTATTGGTCATCTAAACTAGAAACCTGTGAGATCATCTAAGTCAAAACCAAACCAAATGACTCAAATCTAACAGAAATGACCTCCAGTAACCTGCGCAAAGTGATATTGTAATGCAAATGACTTTTTAATGCAGTGCAGCAAACCACCCTGTCATGTGGTAACAGCATGGCACAGTTGAGGTTACAATTTTGAAATGAAATGCTAAAAGGCTTTCAGAGTAATCCCTGTGGCAGAGGGCTCAAACTTCAGATTCTACAAACAGTCGGGTCCCTGCAGTTGGTGAGCTCAAACAGTGAGGTGGAGAGGATAAAGGGTGTGAAATGTTTGGCATGCCAATGGGAAAAAGGAGGATTTGGCGTCATACCTAGAGGAGAGGATGAAGGATGGAGTTTTTACATGCAGTATGTGGAGAAGGAGATGGAGAAAACTGTGTCGCACTGGGGAGGAAAGATTGTTTTGTTATACAGAGAGAGACAGTAAAGTTCAGGAGAGAAAAGTAAATATGCTGGTGTGCTTTAGTAGAAGTTGTATAACTCAAATTGCAGGGGTGAAAAGAGTAAAGGGAAGCAAAACGGTGACCATGACTCTGATTTAAAAAAGAGACTTTCAGGCTGTAAATTAAATAACAACGAGGGTGGTTTAGTAGGGGTGTAATGATTAGTCAGTTGATGTATTCAACAAAAATCAATGAGAATTAGCTGTCAAAAATTTATAATATTACAAATGCTCTTTGTAATGTGTTGTTTTTCACTGACCATGATGAAGGCCACTAACAAAAACACATTTGCTTTCATAGCATAAAACAGCTCATAGACATTATGTAGCTTCTTCCCCATCTAAGACATTTGAACAAACATGTCCACAATCACACTGTGCCTCCTTTTCTTTCACACCATTAAAGTCCTGACTTTTTGACCAAAAGCTGAACTGTTGTCCTTTATTGAGTGTTTCTCTGTGTGTGAGTGACAGAGCAGGTGCAAAAAATATGTATGAATGTGTGTGTGTGACGTACTGCACACCTTTCTTTGCCAACAAGATGCCTCGAGTTGCAATGTACTTTATATTTCATGGTTTGTTGGCCCCTTGTTGCTGTTGAGTCTCAGCAGCCATTAAACATCCATACTGCAGAAGTTCATTTGCATATCAAGGGACTCTGCTCGGCTAAATCTAGTTGGAGCGAGTACCTTTCCCTCTCTGTCCCGTTATCGCTCTCTCTGTATGTTTCATGTCTTAGTCTGGCTTTTCAGTCCCGTCCCCCCCCCCAACTGTTTTGTTCTAATCCTCTTTTGTTAAAAGCCTCTTTGTCTTTCCTTTTGTGCTCATTATTCATTCCTTCTCCGATCCCTGTAAAACTTTGGGAAGAGGAAATGCAAAGAACTGCACACATCTTATGTGATTGTGGAGAGGCAGACACTTCACCGCTAAATCTGTTTGATAAACAAATGTATGTGAAAGCAGAAATTAAAAAAACAAATGCGGCAACTTCACAACCCTCCTCTGCTGAAGCTGTGTGGAAATAGCGTCTCTTAAAAAGTTCTGCTTCACCGTATGGAATAGTTGCATTTTGACAGCTTTTACAGCATTTAACTATGTATATTTTCATTAGTTTGTCATCTAGAAGATTATAAGAATGGTCTTATTAGTCATTCAAAAAAACAAGGTTGTCGCATGTTTCTGGATGAGCATTTGGATGGAGCAGCCAGTAACATGGCCCACAACATGTCCTCCACACCATTACAATTAAATGCATGGACTATTAAAGAGTTGGAAATGTGTCAAAAGCTTCCTGAGACTTGATGTCAGGTTTTGAAGGCACTGTGGTCTACGTTTGACACCTAAGTGGCACGCATGGACCTATTGGTTGCTGCCATAACACCACTCAATTAGTATGTTTGTCCAACACTCCCATTGGTCTAGTGTAGGTCAGTAAGAAATTACCTGATGAAGTGGCATCACTATAATTGAGTTTAAGTATTTGACACGTTGCAAACATTTACTCAAAACATCAACCCTATTGAAAGCAAAACTCTCCTTTGAAACTCTCCTTTTAAAAGCTTTATTTGCATCGCTGTTTGCAACTGGAATAGGGAATAAGGGAAACTTCTGACTGGGTGTGTTTCACCCACAAATAGCCATGACAGAGATAAATGTTGATGATTTTCCACATGGCAAACGATTTGAATAAGTCAACTATAAAAAGGTAACTATAAAAAGATGCAATGAGCTGCTTTCAAATATTTGTCTAACCTCAGTCACAGGGTGCAACATACACTTAATTTCACTCAGTACACACATTTAATGGCAATATTATGAAATTTCTTGAAACCTACAGTATATATAGCGATCATATGTAAAAAACCCAGAAACGATAAAGGTTCTCTCATTCAGTTCCAGTTTAAGAGGAACCTATTCATCTTCTGACACAAGAGTAACCACAAGGATAATGCATTTTAGCAAAAAGTGTTGAGTTTGTATGTTGCCTAAGCAAATAGGTGGTCTAACATCCCTGTTACTCTGCAGCTACTTTCATTTTTGCCTTTCCTCATCTTCTGCTTCTACTTTTTTTCATCTCCTTTCTCATTTTCATTCCATCTGTGTATTAATCCACTCTTCCTTTGCTATGCTTCCCCTTTCCCAAGACTTCCTCTGCCTGTTTCTCATCTTATCTTCTACCGTACCTCCATGTTTTTGTATTTTCTGCTCCTCCTCTTATCCCTCTTTTCTGTCATTCCATCTCTGATCTTACCACCCACATTTGTATTTGTATATTACATCCTATACCCCTCTCCCTCTGTGTGCCACTATTTTCCACTTTCCTGCCTTTTACACCTCGTCAGCAGCTTGTAAATTCAAACTGTGGGCACCACCATGTGAATGATACACTGTCCTTAACACATCTGTCCATGTTACACTGCATATCTTTCTCTCTCTCTCTGCAGGTGTGGTTGGATGGAGGACATCACCCGCTCTAGGGTAGAACACATCGACAGGAAGTGTATTCTCTACAAGCTCCCCTGTGGCATCAGACTATGGAGGGTAAGTCTCACACTCTGCTATAAAAGGCAGACTTTCTGTATATTACCAGCCACCATCATGTAATTAAAATACAATACTGGAGGTGAAGCTCATTTCTCCTTGAAACACATTTTTTATCTCATTATGTAAACTGCAAGAAATTGTACGATAACATTTACCTGTCTTTTCTCCACACTGTCTCATATATTCTACTTCAATAGGAACAGTGCTGGTGGGCCCACAACGAATCGTGTGAGATTACTGGCACTCGTCAGTACAGATCAGCTGTGGAAAAGCATGATGTTGAACTAAAACGATGTACTCACCCAGTGTGCTTTCCTCATCCTGGAGCCATCAGACCTGGAGGATTAGAGGCCTGAGTGCCAATCTGCCACTGCTGAAGGTCAGAGGTGATGACGAGTAGGCTGAGCAGGTATCTGCTGTTTCTGTAGCTCCAGTTGCTCTAGTCTTTGACTCTGCTTTTACCAAGAAAAGTATAAGCACAGATATAAGATACATTATTACATTCACATAGGGCTGGGAATTGATTCAGATTTCAATGATTTGATTCTTAATCACAAGGTCCCAATTTGTTTTTGATTTGATTTGGTTACCGATATTTTAGTTACAATACCAATTTGCGTGGATATCAAAGAGAATCTCAGAGGACTAATGATGTAGATTGTACAAGGAACTCTCTACCTGGAGAATATTTTAATAGTATTAATACTATAATAGTATAAATATAGTTTATATTAAGAATTAATCCCAAACAATTACATGTAATGTACAGTTACAGTAAATTGTATGTAACATTAACACACTACAGCAAACAACATAATATAGTGCAACTCTACAGACACTACAGTCAGTGAAAATTGAGCAACAACATATATGTTTTCTTTAGTGTATAAACAGCAACTTGAGGTATTAAATCGAATCGGCAGGCAGTCGGTACAAAACTACCTACTCTAATGTAAACATCATATACCACAGGGAAACAGATGCTTTGCTGTGATTGTCTCACAAAGCCTTTGTGCAACAGGCTTGACGTTACCTTATGTGAAGAAGCTCCTGCCATGTTCAACGAGATGTGGCCATGGGATCTCACACCCCTATGTGTGTTTCAGTATCAGCCTGGAAAGATTCCAGATCAGTTTCTGACAACTCAGACAGCGAGGTGTTGAATCCTCGCACAAGTCCTTTCTCACACTCACACTTCAAATATTACTGAGTTACATTGTTTATTGACTGAGTTACATCATGCACAGCCATGTCTATTATGTATCTGACAGAGCCTGGCAGGGCTTTGTTTGTCTGAATCAGTTTATCTGTCAGACTACATCAGAAACAATAATGTTACAGTCATTGACTGTCAGTCACTAATACACAGGACAGAGCAGTACCTTAATTTGTAGTTGTCATTGTTGTTTATACCAATTAATATTACTAGTGGTATAGCTTGGAGAGATTACCATTAAAGTTATGTAATGAATATGACAAAAATTTGGAGATTAATGTTTTTCCAGTTCCACAGCAGAAAAACAGCTGAATAAATGTCAGAAGCAAAATTACTGAAGGCCAGCAGATGAATATCAGCTCGAACAACGAAAACGTTTTGTTAGTTTTGTTCACCACAAACATAAAAAGACATAAATATGTCATATTTTGGCTAAAGTTTTCAGTAAAGTTAATGATAAACTTTGAATCGCTGCTTCACTTCCTGAGGAGTCAAATAAATATGGACCGCACCCCTCTGCCATTGTCACCAGCATTATGGTCAGAGGTTATTATATATCAATATATTATATATGCCTAACAGTTTTATTCACTTACTAATCAAAGGTCCCATAATGCTGTTTCAAGTCATTGTGGCCCACTTCAACCATGGTCACACCCCCTATTTATATAGTCAAACAACCAATTTAAATTTGATCAGAAAAATTAGCACTTGAACAAACATCAGTGTGGTAAGAAAAATCTAAAATGACAGAAACCATCTTTGGGAAAAATGTATTTGGCATGCACTTAAATTTTTTCATCATGGTTCATGTCCCATCTGCTAACATGGAGGGGGCAGAACTTATGACCTATACTGCAGCCAGGTACCAGGGGGAGATAGAGATATTTTGGCTTCATATTTGGGGTACTGTTCAAGCTCCCAGGAACAGTGCTGGGCCTTGAGGCAAATTTGACACATTGGCCAAACGGTGTAATTACAACATCATGTGACACTGTTGGGCCCAAACATAATTTTGGCCTTAGACTTACATTGTGAGATCAGTGTAATTCAGTGTAATTTTTTTCTGAGTGTCACAAATCCCACAAAATGACTTGTAAGGTTTCTCTTTATCATTCCCCAAAAAATCTGAGTTTTGGGCGTGTGCCTATCAGTGTGATGTGTGACATCACAACTAGTTTTCAAAGACAGACGTGGTTCCGTATGCAGCTTACACAAATATGATGTGGTAACTTGAAGCCTTCAGTGCACATACACTGAGAATGGACTTTACAGTGAAGTAGGAAACATCCTGTGTCCAGCAACTTCAAAATGTGCCCTTTTTGCATATTCGTAGGAAGAAGGAGGAGATATAAGATTTTATTTTGTTTAACTATCAGAATGTTTTCTGTGGTAAACCCATATCAGAAACAAATCATTATTCCAAGCAAAAAATATTTATTTGTCTTAAATCATGTCTTGAGCATAAAAACTTTCTTATCCTTTATTTGATTATTTATTTAACTTAACTGCTAAATTAACTATTATATCAGTTCTAAACCTACAATAAAGATTATAGTATAGAATTTCTAGTCCTTAAGTAAATTATATGGTTTAAAAGCTCCCTTATTACCTCTTTCCAAAGAACTCTCTTGACAGCAGGAGTAAGTTCAAGATTTGAAGATTTGAAGCACCATCACTCAGCTAGAAACATCACACTTGCACCGCACACACTACTTCTCCTGTGAATTACATACAACCAGTTTATTCTGCTGACACATTTTGAAGGAAATTACCTCGCATTTGTTTCAAGACCTTTCTCCAAAGTGACTTACTGCTGGGAAACTCATCAAATATTAGCGCCCCCCCCCACCCAAACAAAAAAGAAAGAAAGAAAGCAATGTGTAAGGTTGAGTTTAGGGCAAGAGTACAAAACATGATTTACGTTTTTTAAAAATAAATGACACATTAGTTTGCACCTCTGCTTAGTGGGGTGTCGAAGTTGTTAAGTCATTTTTTTTTTCTTAAGTTGTACATGAAGGGCCCATAAATCAATTTGCTGTACAAGAGGAAAGTGTTGTAGGTGTTGTCTTTTAGTGTTTTTTTGTTGTTGTTGTTTTTTAATAAACACACACACACACACACACACACACACACACACACACACACACACACACACACACACACACACACACACACACACAGTGTACAGTATATGTGTATATAAATATATATATATATATATATATATATATATATATATATATATATATATCCCCATTTGGTTCTCATGTTACTCTCATATCCTTGTCTGAGGCAAGCTGTCTGCACATCTAGCTTCAGTGCGACTGCCTCTGGAAAGATGTCAGTGTGTTCTTCACAGCTCAGCCTTTGACGTACTTCACACATTACACATTACACAAGACGGAGGTGTAAAGGCTTCTGTTGTGGCACTCACGCCAGGGATTTGTTTGGCAGATTTCACTTGTGATTGTTCATATAAAAAAGTCTTGTATTGTGTTACTGTGGTCCAAAACAAACTGAAATATTTCCTATTTACTCAGGCTTAGTTAATGTATGTGTTACTCTGGTATATGTCTGCAGGTTGGACGTGGGATCCTCATTGTCATTGATTGAATGGATGTATGTATGCATTTTAAATAAAGCACATTGGATTTAGTTGTCAAGGTGTGCCAAATAAATTAAATGTCCTTGACTTTTAATGTACATTTCAAGGTTTAAAGCAGACAAACAATATATCACTGTGTAGCACTGAACTCCAAGTGGTGGTTTGTGAAGTTTTGCATTTTGAATTTATGACTGAGGATATATTACACACCCATGGTACATGTTGTATCCATTCATAAACCCTTCCTTCATTTAAAGTCCAACCGCCAAGAGGAACATTTTACATTTCACACAAGCACTCTTAGTTGTAATTAATGACCCTGGTGCTTTTTTTTTACCCACAAGGGCCTTAACAAATCCCTGTGGGTTTCCTCTCTTGCTGCATATTTTTGTTTGTTTTGCCATTTGCAGCTTTTGTTTATTTGTAGTGGATTTCTCTCAATGATACTTTTGCAGTCAAAGCAGTATGTAAACATTTGTGCCATTCTAAACACCTATAATCTGGATATGCTCAGTGAAGTGAGAATAGTCAGTGGGAGGTGAAGACAATGCCTGAGGCTGATTTATTTTCTCCTAGGTGCTTGTCCTTCCCCAGGCCACCTGAATGCTGAAGATTACTTCAAGGGTGAATATGAAGGCTGTTAGTGAGGGTAGAAGAATGGCTCAACAGAGCTCCAGCACATCCCTAACCAATGCAGTCATTATACACCCGTAGTGAGCAGCTCTGTGGGTTAAAAGCAACACACATCCAGAACACATTGTTTAGTCTGCCGCAGACATGCTACTGGCCAACAAGCAAAAACTAAGGAATGTAGCTAGTATTGAACACAAAGGGCTTGACAAACAGGAGCGAGCTGAGTAATCAACAGGGAGAATGAAATGTTATGTAGGTTACTACAGGGGCAAAGTACTCAGTGGTGTTGAGCTACAGCCACTGTATGTCAAGGCCAAATAGAGGTGAAAAGGGAATTATTCAGTGGTGCTGTCTGGAGACAGCTTGTGGCATAGTGAGAAAGGAAGCAGAGAAAATAAGGTTATTGTTACTGAAAGGGTGACACCATGGAGAAACACAGCCTTACATTGTTGTACACAGGGAATTAAGGATTATGCACACATGAATGTTAAGCATCTTTCTTTAAAGTCAGTCTTATGAACATTTGTAATATATGAATTTAATGTCTATGTGAAGAGTAGGAGGATTTTCAGCTGATACAGGACATGCAGGAAGCTGGATTATCATCCGAACCAAACCCAGACTCTCAAATCCCAGGTTAACCTGCATGAAAGTAAGAGGGCATTTGTTCGTATATGACTTTTTGCATGAGGCCCATTGTTCTTAAACCATTAATGATGAATGGCAGTTGTGTGTAAGTCTAAACATGAGATTTATTAAATGTTTAAATGTAAAACTAATCTTGTCCAGAGAAGGAATTAAGGTTATTTTAATTACATTGACACCCTTTGTAGAGTCCTCACAGTACAGTCAAGAACAACAGATTTGACTACAAATTACACAGGAAAGTTTCTTAAAGTAAAGTTGAGGCAACTTCTGCTCGTGAAATATTTAGCAGATGGGTTATTCCCTCAAGTGTCTGTCACAGAAAACCTTGTCTAAACCTGTCTTCTTTCTACTCAGTTCTCAGGCTGCGCTATAGCTTTTCAGCATGTTGGCCTCCCTCTCCCACTTTGCTTCATACATTTCGCACACACTCCATCTATCTGCGCACTAATCCTTCCTACCACCACTTAAGGCAGAGTGTGTGTGTGTGTGTGTGTGTGTGTGTGTGTGTGTGTGTGTGGGTGTGTGTGTGTGTGTGTGTGTGTGTGTGTGTGTGTGCGTGCGTGTGTGTGTTTGTGTGTCAGAATCAATAATGTCCTACAGTGCGCTCGCTGAGGAGGATTTGGAGTGAATGCTGAATGTGTTCCCTCCATTGCTGAGGGAAGTATGAGAAAGTTTTTACTTGGTGAGCCAGTTTAACCTCAAGCACACAGACATCAAACATATATTTGTGTTTTTGATTTTCCTCCCTAATAATGAGAAATTACCTCTTGTAACCCTCAAACACAAAATATATTGAACATCATGTTGCACTTAGCATAATTCATATTTGGTGTCAGATCTAGTCTGAAGTATCTGGCATCAGCCGACACTTGGAAGCTTCCCCGGTGATTCTCTGTACTGCAGCCTGCTTTTTTTTAGTTCATTCTGCCTTGAGTCTTATGATCTTTATTACTGAGCACTTTTCTAAACTCATCATCAAATTAAAATCAGCAGTATTAAAACAAGCAAATCATAAAATATTTACATTAAGCCAACAGAAAATCAACAAATTATATCAAATCTGTAAGACTTGGGCAGACATAAATCAAATTACAGAGTCACTAGCAAAAGGGCAAACAGTAAGATTCATAAAATCCAATACAAGGCAAGGCAAGGCAAGGCAAGGCAAGGCAAGACAAGACAAGGCAGTTTTATTTATATAGCGCATTTCATACACAGTGGCAACTCAATGTGCTTTACATAAAACAAACATTTAACAGAAAAAATTGAAAAAAAACATGGAATTTGAGAAATAAAAATACAACCCAATCATAGTAAACACATACATATCCCCCCCCCCCCCCCCCCCCACACACACACACACTAATAATAAAAACAAAGTACAGAAACATATAGACACATACACATAGAATACATTACAAATCCTCCTGCTGTTGTAAAAATGGAAAATAACAGTGTGTTCATTGTGATGTTAGATCACATAACATATAAAATTATAGTTTACAATCAATGCTACACAGCCTTACTTTTAGTAAAACAATGAATGACACCTGTATGGCTAAATGGATGTCATGGTGAACATTCCTGTCTTTTGAAATGATCAGATCATAGTTTGCAGTCTTTCATTGCCTGCATTATGTCCAAAGCGTGAAGAGTTCAGGAGGTACTGTTCGATCATAATTGAAGACAAAAGTGTTCATGGTCATATATTCCTCCTGGTTGCATCCTTCTTCCTCCTTGATCTCTGTGTGATGAATTGAACACATGGGGATGAGGGCACAAATTTTCAGACAGCCTCACCTTGAAGGTAAAGGTGATGGAAATAAATGCATGAAGAATTAAAGAACACTGCCAACTTTCAGGTTTCCGCACACCTGACAAGTAACTGCGTGAAGTAGGCGTGCATGTCAGAAAAATTGTTAGACACAACAATCTGAATTCTGACATTTGAAAGGTTTGGGGGGCGGGGGGTTTTAGACGCTGTTAAATGATCCGACAAGCACTTTGTCTGAAGCATGACCCCTTAATGGAGCACTTAGTAAACATTGTCAAACCAGGCGAGATGAAGCAAAATAATTCTGAGGGATTTTGTTCTAACGAAAACACCACCTGTCTGTCAGTTTGGACCAATGTCATCTGATTTTGAATAGTCTGATTGCAGCATGATGCTCACCAGGGTCTAGGTTTCTAGGTTTTTGCCACAAAGAACATTCTGTATACCTCACATTTATTTTTAATGTCTTGAAAAAAAACGTTAATGAACTTACATATTCTATCACTGTTCACATCACGCACTACACTCTTAATTATCTATCAATTGCTCTACTGGAGCTTATCTCTTCCTGTTGTCACCCTGAAGATGCTTAAACGGAGCTAACAGATTTGACAATTCACTTTATTTCCATAGTTGAAATACTGCAGGTCTGGTTACTGACACTTCAACTGCTGTAACCATACAAATAATAATAATAAATACATCATGTATCTTAATCTCATGGTTATAATTTGCATTCACAGCTAGGACAACTACTTAATTGCATAATACAGCTGTGTGGTGGCTGACAGGGCCAAACAGCTTTTGATTTAATAGCAGACAACATTTCAACAACTCCTTTGCTTCATAGGGCTCAGTAAGAACCTCTTGAAGGGCTGTGGTGTTAACTGATCTGTAGCGCTCTGATATTCTATCCTCTTTTATCAAGTTTAGACCTGGAATATTAACTAACCTGAAGTGTCCCTGGGAACCAAATTATGAATTCACTACTAAACAGGAGAGATTTGGGAAAATACAAATCAGTAGTAGTCACTGTTACACTGAATCTGTAATCTCTCTTTTTGTTGTGTGTGTGTTTACAAAGGTACAGAGGACTTCGTACCAACATTGGACATTGTTTATTTCCTGTCCCTAATTCAGCAATTAATGGTTTCCGTTGGAGCTTATTGAAGGCAATTTGCTCCTTTAATTCAGCTTTAACTTGGAGCTTAATATTATGGAAGCACCTGGAATATGGAAAAAACATGAATGCCTTAAAGTCCGCGTAAAGTAAAAATAAATATGTGTTCTGAGTTTGACATACCACAGAAAAGTGTGTTGTTAACCACCCTGCCAAATTTGAATGATTAAAAAAATCGCCAAATGAAATTAGGCTTCAAAGTTGTGTAAAAGTCTGCCTATTTCTCTTCTCCCAAACTCAGCTGCTAGCTCATATTGCGGCATTATTATTCATCACACGCTTTTAATCGTCGAGCATTTATAGATGATCATGTCAACATGGGCCACATACAGTGCACTGTTAAAAAACAAACAAAAAAAAACGAACTTTCAAAAGGGCACTTGCTTGGTCCAGAGGGCAAAGGGCAGGTGCTAAAGCACCACCTAGTGTCTATCTGTGCACGCCACTGGTAGTAGTAGTGTGCGCTGAATGTATTTATACCTCTACAGCAGCAGGGGCGGGTTTATGCTCCGGTGTATAACCGTGCTATTGGTTAACACTGCTGCGTTACGTAACGCGGAGGTGATTTTCAGACCCGCCCATTAAATCCAGACACAGAAATCTTGAAACACAGTTTGTGAAGCCTAGCTCCACAATTCAAATCTAAATGGTTGAAATGCTTTTTACACCTTTTTTAGAAATACATTTATGACCTATTTAATGTGTTTAGAAGAAAATGTCTGAATTTACACGGTCTTTAAATAAGCCAAAATCTGCTGTTCATTTTTATTTAACTCAAACTTTAAGAGCTACTCCAGGCACATTTTAAGATACACAAAAATACTCTACGCTAAATAATAACATGTGTTTAATGTGTTTCCCCACAAAACATATCATGCTAAAATCCTTAAATTACATCTACTCCTTCTCCCTTATTAAATATGTCAATACAATATTTTTTTCATTTCAAGATTTTAACTGCGAGACACAAGATGTTTCCTACTTCACTGAAAAGTCAATTTTCAGTGTATGTGCACTGCAGGCTTTATATATCCACAAACACTCATGTAAGTTACATACTGGCACATGATTGGCTCTAGACTACTTGTGTTGTCAAAAATCATGCTAGTATGTCTCAAAAACTCAGATTTAAGGTGAGCTCAGAGAAACTTTGAGCAGACACATGTAAAAACAAGCATATGTCTGTGAAGCTCAAACATCCAAGTAAGTATTTTAAGTCTAACTCCATCACTTTCCTGCTGCCCTGACTCATATTTTGCATTAACCTGAAATCATTTTTGAACTGTTGCAGGCAAATGCCCATATACTTGTTTGTCTGAGGTTATTACAGAGGCAGGTGCAAATCCAACTGTGACTTAATTTCCTCTATAATGATCCTTTATTTGTTTATGATTTTTTTTCCCAATTTTAGGTTGCATCTGAATAAAAACAGCTGTAGCTGTTTTCATGTTTCTAGCATGCATTTTAAGGCAAAGGACGACCAATGTCACTATAAATAAAGTATGTCTGAAATATACAAACAACGAGTGTGAAAGGATGAAAGTAATCAGTGTTGATTGTGGTGTGTGTGGGAAGTGTGAACAGAACAACAGAGGGCAGAAACACTCCAGACATCTACAAAACCACTATGTACAGCTTGAAGGCCATTAATTGACATGCAAATGTTTTCTCGTTTCTCTACAGATGTCATAAGGACTACATGATTGATTTTATTCTATCGATTACAGTGGTTCCGAACTGCCCTAACCTTAGGATCCAAATTTTGATTTAGACACTGTTATAACATTCATTCAATATATTGTTATTCACAATTAGTGGATTTGATCCCATAACCTTCTTGATGGTAGAGTACTAACCACTGTGCTACCCTTCAGTTTTATTTCACAAAATGAAAAGCAAAATGACAAAAGTACAATTCAAAACCATGTAAAAAAGAAGCACTGAAACAAAATAAGGTAGTTACACTTAAAAGCCAACATTGCAAACAGCAATAACTAATCCAGGCATATTAAGGCTACTAAAACAGTTTTTATAACATAGCATGTAAATAAGCCTGTTAAATACAACAATCACAGTCCTGAAAACTTCAAGCTTGTTCAGGAAATTCACTAGTTCAGTTGGTAACCACTGATCTATTCCACTTATCTATTTATAGTAGATAAGTGTAATATAGTATGTTCAGTTCAGCAAGGACTGTGCTTTTAAAAATAGCTAAGTTGATATTACCTATCTAGTTTTAACAAATAATCATACCTTGCTTTTACTTGTTCTGTTGATCTATAAGACATATTTAAATGTTTTGAATATTGAAATGTAGTCACTAAAAATGTCAGGTATGTCAGATAGCTTGTCATTACACTCAATGCTTTTTCACCTAACTTAATGGATTTGACAAGCCATCTAAAGGATACAGACATATTTGCTGATGGGGAGTTATAAGTGCCCCGCTGCTAGATCTCAGTGTGTTATGTTGTCTGAAGTGGCTGTGGTATTGACAAAATTGGTCTGGCTCTGTAGTTCTTTGAAAAAAGTCAAGTACCACCAAGTCATTTGAAAACAGTAAGACTCTCACAGGAAATGAGAGACGTATGTGCAGTAATGTTGTGTTCTATGATATGTGAGATAAATCTAGTTTATTTTTATATCCACTCTTGCAACACATGGAGTGATGTGCTCTGCATCTCAGAGGCCTGGCAGTTAATTAGTCTTTCCAGTAGTTCTTCCCCTGAGAAAGCTTGACTTGTGGTGACAACTCTGCAAACTCTCCTGCCATTCATATGTTAGCGTGTCACTCTTAAGTAGGCAATGTGGAATTCCTGACATATCTCACCGACTGACACCGCCGCAACCTTTCTGGAAATGAAAAAATCACTGACACACCAGTGGGATAATCAGTACAAACAGCTATGCAGCCCAACTTTGTTCAAACCCGCGTAACTTTATACTAAATTCTCATGGAGATCCTAAACTTTCCAATGCATCAGACTGAATTGTGGTGTAATATTTCCATTTCATGGAATGATGGAGTCATAAAAAAACATCTTGGGTCTTGGGTTTTAATATTTTATTCAGTGTAAACATCATAAAGATTTGATGAGAAGCTGAAATAGGCTGATACAGAATATACATACAGTATATTAGAGCATACTGGCTGTTTCTCTACATACATTTTTTTATATTCATATTTTGGGCCTCCACAGTCCCTAAATGACTATAGTGGGAATTGAAAAATACAGTTGCACTCCCTCAAAACACAGTTTGCCTACACTTGAAATATTTTTGTGTTCTCATGTGGTATTTATTTGCTCTGCAACCCATCTTTCCTTACAATCATATACTGTTGCCCCCCTCTGGGGACACCGTGACTCTTTGATAGGCTGACATGTGATCATTCTTGAAAAAGTGAATAAAGATTAGACATTGGAATGGGTTGTGCCTATAATTACATGCAGGTGAATGCACAATACGTTAAAAGTAAAGGAACATCACTGAGAGCAAGTAGCTTTGGAGTCATAAACAGAATCTGGCAGTGTGGCAGTGTTAAGGTGGTCGAGTGGTTAGGCCGCATCCACATGCGCTCCGGACCCCGGTTCCTTTGCTGCATATCACACCCCCCGCTCTCCCATGATTCCCTGTATCTATACTGCTAATAAAGGTGTCTATGCCAGAAAAAATCGTAAAAAAAAAAAAAAATGTATATAATATATTGTATTTGATAGGATTTTTTTATTTTTATTCTTTGATGGAGTAAAATGCACTGTTTTGAAAAGTGGATGCATTTGCAGTAAATTTGTGTTGGCTCTGTGGTATCTTAAAGAGGACGTATCATATTTAGGGTTCCACTGACTGACTCCTGCAAGTCGGGGAGAGACCAGAGGCGAGGCGTGACACCAGTCAGAGAAAAGTGCTCTAAACCATCACCCTTGTTCTGGAAGTGATCATAACCCAATATACAATGACTGTAGTTAAGCACGTAAAACGGGGCAAATACTTTCCGCAGGCCTTTTAAAACCAGTTTGTCTCATATGCTCCAAGACCCTGACAATTGGGAATTTCTACTACAGACAAAGCGAATATACCCCTTCAAATCCAAACTGAAGGCACAGAAAGAAGGAACGATGTAAGAGCCCAATATGATTGATCCACTTTATCTTAAGATGCATATTGTTTTATTTATGAATGAAGTCCTTATTTTACTTGAAATGAGAAAAAAGCATGTATTTACTGTTAGAGTACTTAGCTTGTTATTTATATCATCTGTGTATAATTGAATTTCAGTTTCTTTCACATTGTTGGTGTATATACTCATTCACACCTCACATTAACTGTATTAATTTTTCTATATGTTGAAGTAGCAGCTGGAAGCCAAACAATCAGCCCGTTCTGAACAAGCACATTTTGAACGGGCATTTGCACCAGTGTACTTAAATCCATTTCATCCCTGAGAGGTTAATGAACCTGAGAGAAATGAAAGAGCCTGAAGACTAAAAACATTTAGACATGGATTGTTCAAAAACACACTTTTCTTTGTGTTTGTTATTAGCAATCCAAAGTAAGGCAAACTGAAGTCTGTTTCTGTCTCCCTGGGGAGACGCCTGCTGCTGGTGTGACTAATATCCACAGTAGCAAACGCTCCTCCTGGCTCCTGATTCGTTCAGTCCAGGGATCCAGGAGAGGTGTGACAGGCCTGCACTGCGTATAACCCATCAGCTGAATAATTACTGCTAACCCGCTTCTCCACAGGGCTTCACTGCTATAATTTGCCATGCCGTCTCACACTAATGGAAAATCACGGCTGTGCCAGTGTCACAGCGGCAGAGGCTTGGGTCACTGGGGAGTCGGGTGGATGTATTTAGGTCAGTTAATGTCGAACAATGAGTGAGGCCCTCGAGTAAAGAAACAGGAGTGCCAACAGGAGGAGATTTTTTCATTGTTCTTGCAACACTGGTTATCGGTGACGTCCTGTTCCAGTTGTTGACAAACTCAGTCACTTTGTAATAACACGATTTGTATCACTGTTGCCTTTCCTGTGTATGCTGGCATTTGATCATTTGTCTTTTGGCACTTGCTACACTGTCATGCCTGTACAGCAAGTCCTTATAGAAAACATATCATAATAATGAAGGCTTCACTAAGTTTAAAGAAATATGAATTAAGGTGAAATGAAGTGTCAGTCAGGATCAGTTGTTGGGAGAAAAGGAAAAAGTGGGAATTTTGTGACTTGAGCTAAAAAAAATTTAAAAAAAAAAGAACTGAATCAGAATATATCATGAGTACATTTTTTGAAAATACCCACACAAAAAGTTGTGACTGCAGAGTATTAGGGCAACATGACATGAAAACTGTGTGAGACTCTAGTGAGGATACTGTGAACTGTTATCTTAGCCTAATGTGAATTTGGCAATATGTGAATGAGTGTTAATCCTGGAACCAGTGTAAAATACCTGAAAAAAGCGTTAACTGTTCCAATACCTGTATAACTTATCAGCAAGAGAAAAGGGACTTCTTGCACAACATTTACATTGGACTCTGTTGCTCTGTAATAACATCACCAGATTTTCTCCTTAGCTCACCTCATAATTACTATGGATGTTGTTTCTTCTTGAAACAACAGTCTGTACGTTACACAACCCTTCATTCACATCCATGCACAACATACACCAGTCATGTTAGATTTACAGACTGTACGTCATCCTTGTTTATTGCAATTTTTTTTAAAAACAAAATCTTTTTGAAAAGTCACCTCTTTGTCCTTCCCATAAACTGGGCTGTGACAACAATTTTGAAAAGTGTGTTTCAAGACGATGGTGTCCAAGTGCGTCTGATCCTTTTTAACTGTGTAAAATCCATCAAAGAGTAATTTACCGAGTTAATGTGCTGATATGCTTTGGCTGTTATCTGTTGTACATTGTATCTTCTGATGTTCTCAAAGACAAATTTCACACCGCAGTAGATAAGCTAACAAGATTCTGCCTTTGTTGTTGTTTCACTGGCGGCCATAACTCTCTAATCCCCACTCGGGGAGACAGTGAGCTGACAGCGTTAGTCCCTCACTGCACGTTTCATGTTTTATCTGCGAGGTGTGACACAGTTGTGTCCGGAAATCTATCTTACGAGTATAAACAAGCATCTCATGCAGGATGGAAAAGAGGCTCTAGAGGTTTTCAGATTTATCCTTAATGGAGTATGGAAGGTGTGTTAAGCTTGGATTTATGTTGGTGATGAGTTTTCCAAACCACTCAAGGTACATAATCTATTCCTCTGGTTTCTGTCCATACTCAGTGTATTCCAAGTAATCATATTTGGAATTTGGAAGTGATACACATTCGTCTAAATATACAATTTTCATCTTATTTTTAATGCATGACTCTATTTAGGTGTTGGTGGGCATATTTATTGTACAGCACCCTCTCAGTTTCAGGTCTACAGTGGGTGTGTAATACTGAAAAGATACAATTTTTGGTGACCAGGATTTATTTTTGTATGTCTGATTATCGATTCTATAAATTATTACTCCCTTAAGTAATTGCTGAACTCTACGAATGTGGCATCGTCCAACAAGGTAAAAGAAACACAAGCTGTCACATAATCATATAAATTGTAAAGTGACAGTATTGCCAGATTAACTACCACATAATTTGGCGGTGAAGAGAGCTAAACTCAGGTACTGGAAATAATCCCAATTTCACAGGACAACTCCAACAAGTATTGTAGGTCAAAAGTAGACCAGGAAGACAGCCTGTAAACTGCAATGGGTCATTTTGGTTAATGAAATAAGTCCTCAGCATTAGTTTTGATTTAAAGCCATACTGAGACACTTAACATAACAAGTCCAATCAACTATTGGCATTGACTATCTGCTGCTGCCACAGAGTAGAGGATTAACTGGATGGTCCCTGCTGGTAGTTGCCGTCATGCCAGAAACAATCGAGAACCACTAGAGCAGCCCAATCAAAACCTGTTCCTCTTTCTCCTGTTTATTTGTAACAACTCTATGTTCATTTTTTAATGTGTCACAAAAACTGTTTGTCCAGATAATAACTTTATTTGTATAGCACCTTTCATACAATAAATGCAGCTAAAACTGCTTTACAACAAAATAAATTACATGCACCAAGTGCCTCACATGAAAGGGACATAAAAAGAACATAAAAGGACATAAAAAGAACATAAAAGCATATGTAACATAGGATGGAAAATACAATGCACTTGATAACATTAAGAGAAATAAAATGTCCAGAATGGTAGGATGAATGGACCTTCAGACTGTTGACAACAACCATTGTGTGAATTTATTGATTGTCACCTTGTGCAAGTCCCCTATAATAAAATCTTAGTCACAATCTGTATCATACTCCACAATATCAATGTGAGACTTTCAGATAGTGCCTTGAATGTATGGTGAATCATAGTGCTACAATGTCAATAGAAAAAAAAGTATATGAAAGCAGAGAGCATCAGCTGACGTCATCCATCTTCACTTAACATAGGTTTTGAAAATACAGACAAGTCACACAGACTTCTTTTTTATTTCACCTCCATCGTTTTTGAGTTTTTTTGTGTCATGGTTGTACAATAAACCCCAACTTCATTCTAAATTGTCAACATTCCACTTATTGTAAATTGACTGCACTTACAGTATATAGCACCTTTCTAGTCTTCTGACCACTCAAAATGCTTTTAAACTACAGGCTACATTCACCTACATTCACACACCGATGGTGGCAGGCTACCACGCAGGGTGCTGGTGCAAATATCGGGAGCAATTTGGAGTTCAGTATCTTGAAGCCCAAGGACAGCTTGACATGCAGACTATAGGAGTTGGGAATCAAACTGCTGATCTTCAGATAAGTGGATGATCCACTCTACCTCTTGAACCACAGCTGTGCCTCTGTTATGTTGTACTCTGATTGGTTTATTTATAGCTATGAGTCAAAGCCATACTCGCACTGTGAGAATTTGGTCTTAGATTTCTGACACCATCAATTTGTCACCAAAGCTCTTTATTGGCTTCATTGGATTGATGACCACAGATTTTAAGATACCAATTTTCAAGAATGTAAACTTTCATCTCAGAAAGCCTAAAATCACACAGTGTAAAAGAACCTTTATTGGTGACTGTCATGTCTTGAGTGACTGTTCAAGTGACCATGAATAAAGTCTGTTAGGGCACCCACGCAGACCCCCAAGCAGCTAAAACTAACCACACATGGGACTCCCTTTGATGACCCCTGGTGCCATCTCATCTTTGGCATTGTGGTTTACATGTCTGCTCTGTCCCTGCAGGTGTTCATTAGGGCAACTGGCGACACCTGAGGACCCACAGGGTTGCCAGGTTGTTAAAGTTCAGGCTGCAGCTGTGCTGCAGTGGCTCTCCTTCCTCTAACAGCTTGCTGCCGCTGTTTGCCGCTGGTTGTGTTGTTTTATTTTTTGGTCTTTGCTGTCACATATTTACCGCCCGTCCCCACTGACACCACTGATTATACTGACATCCATACCCAGGCTTGGCAGTTTGGCAAATCTGGCACATGTCAGATGGGCCAGCCACAAGCAATGTGGGGGGGAAAAAATTGGGAAAAAGAATCAAACCTTCCAACTGCAGCCCCTCTGATTGGAGGTTATGTGGTTCCAGTTGACATTATTGTCAGGCATCTGAATGAAGTGCTTCTGTCGTCCTCCCCGCACCACTTCAAGGAGATGCGTCCATCCATGTAATGTCAGAAGTGAAGCAGGAAATACTCAAATCAATACAGAAAGAATGGAGTTTGAACTGAAAATAACACTAGGCTATAGAAATGGATAAAGACCCCAAAAAGCGTGGCAAATGTCAGAGAGGAAAAGAAAAAAAAAATCTCATGGTTGACACTGGAAAAAGTTACTACATTCATTCCAAATGTTGATGCCACTGTTGCACAAAATCCTGTTAGCGTTAGCATGCTTAGCTGCAGTGATAACATTAACAGTCCGTGGCCAAATGGAGAGGAGGAAGAAAGAGTCTTAACAGACAAGTGAGCTGATTCCAGTAGAGAGCTAGGGCAAGAAGCGGAGGCCGCTAGCAAGAACGAGTGAAAGGTGTGTGACAACCTCCAGCAGGTGATACTGCTAAATTTTGCTAATGTAGTAACAGTGTTAACTGTGGACCTGACCCTCTCCACGCATGCAAGCACTACATCTTGTGTAGTGTCCATGCTAATGGATACAGAAAAATACATTATTGTGGCTTTGAACACTGATGGAAAAAATCAACAGGATGGCAGAGAAGAGTACACTGATGACATGCTATTCTATTCACCGTTTAAGGCTGCTGTGCTTTTTTTTTTGTTTAAATGATATCAGCTAATTAGTCACTTTGGGTGCAGGCATGTTGCTTGTCACTGAATGACAATAGCAGCAAATGAATGTTTAATTAGTGTCGGTACCATAAAATCCTGACTGCCAAGCCTGATGTGTGAATTGCATCAGATCAGTTGCGAACACAATGTCAGATGATTGACTTTAAATATTTTTTTTACATTTCTAGATCATCATTGGACAGCTTTTGTCCCGTGTGAAAATTCAGTTTTGGCTATTTTAATTTATGGAGACATCAATGCATTGAGTCATAGACGACATTTCATGACATACGATTATGCCATTTGTTTTATTTGTGAGGTTACGGATTGTTGCATAAGCACACTGAGAGCTGGGTTGTCTGTATAAATTGTTAAACGAATAAAATCCTAAGCGCGCCTCTTGGGGTGCCAGTGTTTCGCCTAGGCTATTTCTTAGCTTTTCATTTTTTACATTATTTTATGAATCCCTGTAAGTATACTTGTTGTTAGGCTGTCAAATTGATATCTACTGCTTAGCCTACATGTTATAAATAGCCTGCTACTGCTTTTGTGCAACTAATAAGTGAGTGCACTGGGGGAAAATGGGGATGAATATTGCCAGTACTTTGTTTTCATTCTAACCCTGTCCACATCCCATGTTGTTAATATTTGGTCATGACCATGTCACATAATCCAGGCAACAATTACATGACCCTCAAAACTTGTTTTGACAAAACAAGCTTTATGCAATTTTTAAGAGACAAGGTTGTTTGGATGATATTTTCACTGGCAGATTAGTGTTATTGATACTGAAGGTGAAGATAATTAATTCTTAATTACAGTCTCTCTCATTTATTTGATAACCGTGGTGATAAAAGGTTTATTTGTGTGGGACACTACAAAAGGCCTTAGACTACAATAGCTTATCACAGTCCCCCATGGCTCATATATTTCGTTGAGAAAGCATCTGGCCTATTGATTGTTGCTTTCTCTTCCAGACAAACCCTGACATTACAGGATGCTAGAGGGAGATGAAGATGGAGCTGAGGTTCTCTTAGACTCATCAAACAAGCTGCTCTGAATGCAGTTATAATAACTGTCATTATAATAAGCCACTTGTACTTCTGTTTCAAACCTCACCATTTACTTCTCCTCATGTATGCCGAGAGTTCACAAAACATCCTGGGTCTTGATTAGAGGCTTTGTATGTTGTTCAGCTTCGCTTCCAGATATTAACACAAACAGCAGCATCTTTGTTCTTCACCTGGCATGTGAATTCACAGAGCTTGGATTTAAAGATGAAAGTTAAGTGCCCTTTTCTTAGAGAGAAGGCTTAACAAAAGTGATTTTATTCTCTCTGTGCACCCTGAGATGGACATATTTCTACTAGTCCACTCTTAAAATGAAGCGTAAATGAAGTTGCTCTGACATTACTAAAATCATTCTGCAATAAGAAGTAAGATGAAAGCACAAATCCATTATCTCTGTGGTGTCCATTTACTGGATGTAAATGAAATAACCAAGGTGAAATTTTGAGATCTGCACTGTATTTGATTAGATCTAGTGAGTGTTTCATCTTTGCATCTTTGTTAAGGTTGTTCAGAATAATAACACTATAGCACTCTGCATTTTATTCGCAGGTTGAATTGCAGAGCTATAGTAATTATTCAGTTGATTGATAAACTTTTTTAAAAACCTCATTAATTATTAAGTGTTATTTCCCTACCTTCAGGACAACAAATGAAAATAATGCATTTTTTTTTATTTAAAGGCGCCTTTCAAAGCACTCAAGGACACCTTACAAGGCACATAAAACACAACAACAGTACATCAAACAATATAAATCAGGTAACATTTAGTGCAAAGATAAAGAATAAATATGAATGTGACTATAAAGTGCATTAGTACAATAAATAAACAAGAACGTGATTGCATAGTTAGTGTGAGACAGAGTATGCCACTCTGAATAGGTGCATTTTCAGGCGGGATTTAAAGGTGGAAACAGAGTCAGAAGTGCAAATGTCTGGTGGGAGAGAGTTCCAAAGGCGGGGGGCAGATCGGCTGAAGGCTCTTGACCTCATGGTCAGATGGGGCAAAGAGCTGGTTGGCAAAGGAGGATCGGAGAGTTCGGGAAGGTGTGTAGATGTGAATCAGTTCCGAGAGATATGATGGTGCCAGGTTGTGATGGATCTTGTAAGTGAGGAGTAGAATCTTAAAGTCAATGCGGGATTTGATAGGGAGCCAATGAAGTTGCTGCAGGGCAGGAGTGATGTGTTCAATAGAGGGAGTTCTGGTTATGATACGAGCGGCTGCGTTCTGTACCAGCTGGAGTTTGTGAAGAGATTTCCGTGGAAGACCAAAGAGGAGAGAGTTACAGTAGTCCAGACGGGATGTGATCAGGGTGTTTACCAGGATAGCGGTGCAGGTCGGTGAAAGTGAGGGACGGAGACGATTGATGTTACGTAGATGGAAGTATGCAGTCCGAGTAACGTTATTGATGTGGGCTTCAAAAGATAATGTGCTGTCCAGGATGACACCCAGGCTCTTTACCTGAGGGGATGTAGGAACAGTGGAATTGTCGATGGACATGGAGAAAGTGTTGAATGTTAAGGTTGATCTGGTACCAATGAGGAGGACCTCAGTTTTTTCGCCGTTGAGTTTAAGAAAGTTGAGTGAGAGACATGATTTAATTTCCAGTAAGCAGTCCGATAGGGCAATGGGTGGCAGAGTGGAAGAAGGCTTAGCGGAAAGATAGAGTTGGGTATCATCAGTGTAACAGTGGAATTGTATGTCAAATTTCCAGGACAGAGCCCTGGGGAACAACACTAGAGACTGGAGAGGAGCCGGATCTCAGGTTCTTGAATTGAACAAACTGTGTTCGGCCAGAGAGATATGATCTGAACCAAGCCAGAGGGATGTCAGTGATTCCAATGGAGGAAAAAATACCATAGGTATGAATGTTACTTAGCTGTTTTACTGTTAAATTTTCATTGTGTCATGCTGCAGTTATAAAAAGTTATACATTTTTCTCTTTCACTCTGCTGTTCATTGTCTTTATGTCATTAAATCATATTCAGGAGAGACACAAGTGACAAGATATGTTTGAAATAGCTTCTTAGTTCAGTAGGTCGTGTATCACTACATAATGAATTGCATTTTGGGCGGTGATGAGTTAAGTCTTTCTATGAACATAAAAATCTGTGATGCAATTACATGAAATCAAATTATAATGTCAACCCACTACGGGGATTTTATGCATAAAACTGACCCTCCGTAAGTCCAAAGGTGGAAATATGCTTATACACACTATTTTTTTTAGTCACATTATTAACGCCAGCTCTGTTTTGTGAATCTCCATTATTGTGAAGTTTTTCTAATAGCTATACTGTAGCTAGACTGGTGTCTTTTAGTGAAAAGAACAGCAAAAGAAAGACGCACAGAGCACAAACAAGGACAGACACAATTTTAGTGTATCAACAATACAAACTGTTCAACGTGCTCAGCTGGAGAAAACAAAGCTAAATAACTGGAGAACTATGTCCTGAAGAAAATACATGCTGTACACATTGCTGTGCTGTCATGATTTTTGTATCACTTTAAAACTCATTGGCCCTAATAAATTGGTTGAGCTATGGATGCAGTAGGCTTTAATATACTGTACTGCATACACTGGCTGAGTTATAAATGCAATTGATAAGTAAGATTGTTTTTGAATATGAGTACATGAGTGGTAATGAGTACCATTAAAGCTATTGAGGGGTTACAAATCAAAGTGTTGTTGAAAAATGATCATCAGCCACATACCAATGTATGGTCCTGGAACCAGAAGACCTAAACGCAATTCAGCCATCAATCTATATTTTTGTCATCATGTTTTTCCATATTGTTTCTCTGTAGTTCTGTTATCTGTCTACTCTGCACACACAACATCTCTTGCATGTCTGCCTGTCTTGAAAGAGGGAATCTTTCTTTGTTGCTCTTCCAGGTCTCTCTGTAAAAGGGATTTTTTTGTGGAGTTTTTCCTCATTCGAACAGAAGGTCTATAGATAGATAATGCTGTATTGTTGTACAGATTATCAAGCCCCCTGAGGCAAACTTGTGATTTGTGATGTTGTGCTGTACAAATAAAATTGACTTGAGTTGACTTAATATTATTAGTTACACTTGTATTTTGTCATGAACTGGCTCAAGGTTCAGACAAAGAAAAAGAAAAAAAAAGGAGGGAGAACACGCAGGTTTCAAGCAAAAATGAAAAGCATGTATTCAGACAAACTATTTACATACACAACAAAAAGATGATGAAGTCTAAAAAACAGTGGGCGCATGAACGAGTGAAAGATTTGATGGAAAAAAAAACAAAAAAAAACAACAAACAAAAACTGGAGACCATCCAGGGGCTTAGAGAGAGAAAGAGAAAGAGTGACTGAACAAGCCAAGTTTAAAGACTTCCCAAACCAGCAGCGCAGGTGTACATCCTCCCACTGACAACCAACAGTCTGCTGGCTAATTCCTGAAACAGAAGGCGAGAGGAAAACAAGCCAAGCAGTGGCAGTGGGATAAGATGCAATGGATGGTAAAAATAGAAAAGAGTTCTATGTTTATAGTGTGAGAACGTTCATGTCATGGGCATGCACAATCTGGTAGTTTTCCAACTTTAATTATCACTTGGAGGTTGGCGTGAACGTTATTTACAAGTTGGATATAATGATTTTGAAGTTCATTGTATTGAATCCTTATCAAAAATTGTGTTCAGTAGCAACTTCTGAAATAAAATATGTCATTGTGTCCTTTAAATGTACAAACTTGCTGCATTAAAAGTAATGTAATTGTGATGTAATTTAGCAAAATAATGCTCACTATGATGGATTTATCTCGAGGCAGGTTAAAGTGCTGTTCGAAATTTGTAATTTCAAGATATATAATACACACTACAATATATCCTTTAGCCATTGGCTCATATTTTCCCTTAATGTTCATGTCTCACTGTCAAAAAATGTGTTAGCAGAGGCAAAAGGTAATGTCAACAACAGACAATTTGTATTCCAGACTTAGTTCTCGTTTTATAAAGTGCTCTGTGGTGAAATACAAAAACTAAGGCAGGTGTGGGAGGATAAATCACCATGAGAAGTTCAAATGGAGCTTGGCATGGGCACAACAATCATTTCATCTGTCACATCTGCTTTGTTTAGTCATTTAGCTCAGGAACAAACACTGCATCCAGTCCAAAACTCATGCAGGTTATCCAAGAAAATCTCATTCAAAGGGAAGAACTGTTTGACACTCACAGACACACATGCATTCAGTACTGTGCAATGAAACCCAGACATCCTAAAATCATTTCTGAAATATCTAATTTCACTTGTTTCAAACTCAAACGAGGGGATCAATATAAATTTCATCTCAGCATGTCCAGTACAGACAGGGATACAGAAAGCAGGAAGAAACTGTTGTTGAACCTCACTGGTGCCACTGACTTCTGTTCAGCTCTGTTTGGCCAATTTGATATCCCATGCCCGCAGTAAATAAGGCTCTATTTACTGATTTGTGGCAAAGGTAAATACATTCAAAGCCCCAGTGCTGCTGAGAGCTCACCTCATTTTACAGATGAGTCTGTTTCCCTCAGGAAATTGCTGTCAGTGTTTCTATTTCATCATTGATGAATTTGCTACAGTGAGAAGGAAGCTGTTTACCTTGTTCATACCACCCCTAACCCTTAATGCTATCAATCATCAGTTCTGGTAAGACCACACTTAAAAGAAGCTCCTGATTGACTACAGATCCACTTTTTCAAAGCAGAGCACAACACTTATTCTTCTTCTCAGAAGACGAGGTTTGGTTGCACTGGCCGTATGTTCAAACAGATTGAAACATTTCATACGTACTTTCAGCAGTACTATCACATTGACTATGGAAGAAAGGCATCAGTGTACATGAAGATGAATCATAGAAAGTGGCTATATGGCTGCAAAAATCCTGTGGATAAGGTTAAAGTTAATGATTGAGTGTAAAAAAAATGTTTAAACTGGCAACCACCAAATTTTAAAGGGGGTATATAATACATTTTGTGATCTTGTTTTTTATATTTTTAATATTGTTATGATGTTGAATGTCTGAGCTTAACTTCTTCAAAGGTCCAAAACCTGAGATGAGCATATGTTATAATAGTCCCTGATAGTCAAAAGCCAGGGCTTCACTTTGATTGCAAAGTGACCTTTACTTCCTCTGCATGATGACATCTGATTGTTCAAGTTTCCAGAGGCTGAACACAGGGGCTCGTAAAGAGCCAGTATAAGATACATAAGGAGTTTGTTGAACTGTAAATCATACAAAGATATTCCGGTAGAGCCCCAGAATAAAATTGAATTTTCTGACATTTTACTGACAAAAAATAAATAAAAGCTGATAAAATAATCAGCTGAATCGATATTGAAAATAATTGTTGGTTGCAGCCCTTTTTTAAAGGGCTAGCTAGAGCAATTAGGTGTTACAATGTTGTTTTTCTTAGCTGTTAATTATTAAGCAGGAAAGCAGCAGAAGGCTGTAGAGCTGCACTAATAAATAAATGATTAACTTGCATCTATAACTGCAGGCTTCATGGCTTATTAGACAAAACTCACACTTTACACAGGGCCATTAAAGTAAGCAGCTATCAATTTTTATGCAAGTGACTTTGTGTGTGTGTGAGGGTGGGTTGAAATAACTCGAGGCTTAAGCCCAACCTCATTTGACTGACACATTTGACTGATTTTTCAGTCTACAGGGTCTACATGACCTCTGCACTGTTACACTGGCATGCTGGAAAGTATAATTTTCAGGGTCAAACATCCAAAGATAAGTAACATCATTCCCTAATGTGAAGAAAATGCACAAAAGACCAAACTGACACTTTGGGTGGTTTTGTTTTAGTATTTTGTATTCTCTGCAACGCTCCACCTTCAACTTCTCCTTTTGTTCCTTCATCATACATTTTCCTCTTTTGTCTCCTTTTCTTTTGTATTTCCATGTCATCCCTGTTGCCCTTTCCTTTCTTCTTCTTCAACCCTCTTTTGCCTTCACATCACTTTATCTCTTTTCTCCTGCCTCTCCTCAGCGACAGCAGACGTCCCACTGCACCACAGCTCCCGTCTCAGCTGAAAGATGAGGAACGCTGTGCCGTACATCATCTCAGCAGGGTTCACATGAGGTGTTTGTAACATTTATGTCTATGCATTTCAATGCAATTGACCAGCCACAGCAGGTTTAACTGTACTGGTTTATGCTGAAGCCTCCTGTTATGTTTTTTTTTAAATCAAACAACTTTAATTAGGATATATTAGCAACAAAATCAAAGGAAAATCGAGCTTATTTGTAGCTAAAATACTTAGTCTAACAAATTTGCACGTCTCTTGTAATTTAGGATTTTAATTGGTAAGATTTAACTAATCGAATTACAAAGTATGCATGATGGTAATCTGCTTATTGTTAAATTTGGCTAAAATAATTTTAATCAGACCAATTAAACACAGAATTTAATTGTCTGGATCAGTGATATACAAGCCAAAAAATAAGTAGTTAACAATACAAAAAGAGTCCTAAAACCTTTAACAAGTGAAGATGAGCAAGTTAAGGAAAAGTTTGGTTGGGGGCAGAAAAATGTCACTTCATCACTATCTTGTCGGAATACTAAAATATTAGGCTGTTATATGCATTTTAATGTAAAGTACAGTTACTGGAATGTGGAATATAAATAAACCTCTTCCCTTGTCATTCAAGATGATATATTTCAAAAAGCATGTAAAGCATGTTTAAACAGCACATTCAATTTAGATTAGTTGAATATATGTTATGGGTTTAGTAAATGTTGTTTTATTCATGGTGCAGTTGGTCCACATGTCATGTTCAAACCATGTGACCAGAAGGGTTTGATTACCATAGAAGAAGAGGAACTTTGTGTCATTTCTGGCCAAATGTACTGTTTATTGTTGTTCCTTGCGTATTCTATCATGAGGAAGTTTCACATCTTAGTGGTAGAGCAGCCCTGCCTCCTACAAATAACATTGATATACTGCTAATATGATAAGAGCAAATATGTTTTGAGAGAAACACAGTGCCACCCCGGTTATGTTTTTATCAACATAATTAAAGGTGCAACATGCAAGAATTTCAGTTTAAAACAAAATATAACTAAACTCATCAACATAATGTGAAGAAATAGTAAAATGAAAGCGTCCTCAACTTTCTCGGTTGCCTGTAACAATCTGTGGACTGATTTCTATGTAAAGGACAATTGAAAGGCTGTGATGTTTATGTGCCCTCCCTTGCCTCTCTCTCATCTACCAGCACCACCAGGGTGCAACGCTAGCTGAATCTGGCTAACTTTAGCTTAGAAATGGAGTCTAGTAACATCCAACCCTGAGCTGGCTATTGTTAAATATATTGTGATATTGTAGTTTTAGCTGGCTAATGTTAGCACCACTGCTAGAGTGCGACCATGAGCGTCAGGATGATGACTGCAGCTCACTTGATGGCCAATGGTGTCATTAATGAGAAGGACTGTCTGATTCTTACATATTTCTGGTGTAAGGAAAGGTTTTTAATAAATGTGCTTGCCACAGACAATAAATCAAATATTTTTTTCTTTTTTTTTTTTGAGGCTTTTGACAGGAAACAAGGGAAGCAGGAGATGTTTGAAATGCAACAAAAGATCCCTTCCTGAATATGCAGTCATGTGGTATGACAGAGAACCAATCAGACATATCCAAAAAAGCCAGCAAGCAAACTAACTGCATGAGGTGATAGATTTTATTGGGCGATCAGATGATCAACCAGATTTTTCATCATCTGAAAATATCTGTACCTATGCTTTAGGCTTTTATGCTTCAAAATATACAGTGTCTCTGCATAACAACATTACAATCACATTCATGATGTTTTACCAATAAATGTAGATTAGATAACAGGGTATTGATTGATACCCCTCCCTGAGCTACTACCCCCTCCCTGAGCTACTACCTTATCGTGGTGGAGGGGTTTGAGTGTCCCAATGACCCCAGGAGCTCCGTTGTCGGGGGCTTTATGCCCCTGGTAGGGTCACCCAAGGCAAACAGGTCCGGGGGGAGGGACCAGACAAAGCGTAGCTCACAAAAACCCCTTATGATGATTAATTTAAATGGAACCTCGTTTCCCCTGCCCGGACGCGGGTCACCGGGGCCCCCCCCTGGAGCCAGGCCTGGGGAGGGGGCTCGAGGGCGAGCGCCTGGTGGCCGGGCCTGCACCCATGGGGCCCGGCCGGGCACAGCCCGAAGAGGCAACGTGGGACCCCCTTCCCGTGGGCTCACCACCCGTAGGAGGGGCCAAAGGGGTCGGGTGCAGTGTGAGCTGGGCAGCAGCCGAAGGCGGGGACCTTGGCGGTCCGATCCTCGGCTACAGAAGCTAGCTCTAGGGACGTGGAATGTCACCTCTCTGGCGGGGAAGGAGCCTGAGCTGGTGCGCGAGGTTGAGAAGTTCCGACTAGACATAGTCGGCCTCACCTCGACGCATAGCAAGGGCTCTGGAACCAGTCTTCTCGAGAGGGGTTGGACTCTCGTCCACTCTGGAGTTGCCATTGGTGAAAGGCGCCGGGCAGGGGTGGCAATACTTATTGCCCCTCGGCTTGGCGCCTGTATGTTGGAGTTTACCCCAGTGGATGAAAGGGTAGCCTCCGCCTACGGGTGGGGGGACGGATCCTGACTGTTGTTTGTGCCTATGGCCCAAACAGCAGTTCAGAGTATCCACCCTTTCTGGACTCCTTGGAGGGGGTGCTGGAAAGTGCTCCCTCTGGGGATTCCATCATTCTGCTGGGGGACTTCAACGCTCACGTTGGCAGCGACAGTGAGACCTGGAAGGGTGTGATTGGGAGGAACGGCCCCCCCAATCTGAACCCGAGCGGTGTTTTGTTATTGGACTTCTGTGCTCGTCACAGATTGTCCATAACAAACACCATGTTCAAGCATAAGGGTGTCCATATGTGCACTTGGCACCAGGACACCCTAGGCCGCAGTTCGATGATTGACTTTGTAGTCGTGTCGTCGGACTTGCGGCCGCATGTCTTGGACACTCGGGCAAAGAGAGGGGCGGAGCTGTCAACTGATCACCACCTGGTGGTGAGTTGGCTCCGATGGTGGGGGAGGATGCCGGTCAGACCTGGCAGACCTAAACGCATTGTGAGGGTCTGCTGGGAACGTCTGGCAGAGTCTCCTGTCAGAGAGAGCTTCAATTCCCACCTCAGGGAGAACTTTGACCATGTACCGGGGGAGGCGAGGGACATTGAGTCCGAGTGGGCCATGTTCCGCGCCTCCATTGTCAAGGCGGCCGACCGGTCCTGTGGCCGCAAGGTGGTCGGTGCCTGTCGTGGCGGCAATACCCGAACCCGCTGGTGGACACCGGCGGTGAGGGATGCCGTCACGCTGAAGAAGGAGTCCTATAGGGCCTTTTTGGCCTGTGGGACTCCGGAGGCAGCAGGCAGGTACCGGCAGGCCAAGCGGGGGGCGGCTGCGGCGGTCGCTGAGGCAAAAACCCGGACATGGGAGGAGTTCGGTGAGGCCATGGAGAACGACTTCCGGACGGCTTCGAAGAGGTTCTGGATCACCATCCGGCGTCTCAGGAGGGGGAAGCAGTGCACCGTCAATACTGTGTATGGGGGTGACGGTGCCCTGCTGACCTCGACTCGGGACGTCGTGGATCGGTGGAAGGAATACTTCGAAGACCTCCTCAATCCCACCGACACGCCTTCCGGTAAGGAAGCAGGGCCTGGGGACCCGGGTGTGGGCTCTCCTATCTCTGGGGCTGAGGTCGCCGAGGTGGTCAAGAAGCTCCTCGGTGGCAAGGCCCCGGGGGTGGACGAGATCCGCCCGGAGTTCCTCAAGTCCCTGGATGTTGTGGGGCTGTCATGGTTGACACGACTCTGCAACATCGCGTGGACATCGGGGGCAGTGCCTCTGGATTGGCAAACTGGGGTGGTGGTCCCTCTTTTTAAGAAGGGGGACCGGAGGGTGTGTTCCAACTATAGGGGGATCACACTCCTCAGCCTCCCTGGTAAGGTCTATTCGGGGGTACTGGAGAGGAGGGTCCGTCGGATAGTCGAACCTCGGATTCAGGAGGAGCAATGTGGTTTTCGTCCGGGTCGTGGAACTGTGGACCAGCTCTACACCCTCTGCAGGATCCTTGAGGGTGCATGGGAGTTTGCCCAACCAGTCCACATGTGCTTTGTGGACTTGGAAAAGGCATTCGACCGTGTCCCTCGGGGGGTCCTGTGGGGGGTTCTCCGGGAGTACGGGGTATCGGACCCCCTGATACAGGCCGTCCGTTCCCTGTACAACCGGTGTCAGAGCTTGGTCCGCATAGCTGGTAGTAAGTCGGACTCGTTTCAGGTGGGGGTTGGACTCCGCCAGGGCTGCCCTTTGTCACCGATCCTGTTCATAATTTTTATGGACAGGATTTCTAGGCGCAGCCAGGGCGTTGAGGGGTTCCGGTTTGGTGACCTCAGGATTGGGTCACTGCTTTTTGCAGATGATGTGGTCCTGTTGGCTTCATCAGACCGTGACCTCCAACTCTCACTGGATCGGTTCGCCGCCGAGTGTGAAGCGGCCGGGATGAGAATCAGCACCTCCAAATCCGAGTCCATGGTCCTCAGCCGGAAAAGGGTGGAGTGCACCCTTCGGGTCGGGGATGAGATCCTGCCCCAAGTGGAGGAGTTCAAGTACCTCGGGATCTTGTTCACGAGTGAGGGAAGGATGGAGCAGGAGATCGACAGGCGCATCGGTGCGGCGTCTGCAGTAATGCGGGCTCTGCACAGATCCGTCGTGGTGAAGAGAGAGCTGAGCCGAAAGGCGAAGCTCTCGATTTACCAGTCGATCTTCGTTCCTACCCTCACTTATGGTCATGAGCTTTGGGTAGTGACCGAAAGAACGAGATCGCGGGTACAAGCGGCCGAAATGAGCTTCCTCCGTAGGGTGGCTGGGCTCTCCCTTAGAGATAGGGTGAGAAGCTCGGCCATCCGGGAGGAGCTCGGAGTAGACCCGCTGCTCCTCCGCGTTGAGAAGAGCCAGATGAGGTGGCTCGGGCATCTAGTTAGGATGCCTCCCGGACGCCTCCCGGGTGAGGTGTTCAGGGCACGTCCCACCGGTAGGAGACCCCGGGGAAGACCCAGGACACGCTGGAGAGACTATGTCTCTCGGCTGGCCTGGGAACGCCTCGGGATCCCCCGGGAAGAGCTGGACGAAGTGGCTGGGGAGAGGGAAGTCTGGGTTTCCCTGCTTAGGCTGCTGCCCCCGCGATCCGACCCCGGATAAGCGGAAAGAAGATGGATGGATGGATGGATGGTATTGATTGAATGCAGGCATGCAATGCTGAGCCGTGAGTGGTGATAAACAGCAGCTTATCAAAATGAAGTGAACCTGCTGAACGAGGGCCATAGAGAGTCGGGTAGCTTACTCGGAAAAACTAATAACTGATGTTTTCTCATCAAAATGGAAAGGTACACTGATGGACACCAAATAACACAGCCAGTGATTTATTTAAGCAGGAAATACAGTATTATGATCTGCATTTGAACTACAGAATATGTTATCTGTAACCCTCCTCAGATGTAGAGAGAGCAACTGTGAGTACTGATGATGCAAGACAGTGAGCAGAACTCAACTGTACTTTTAAAAATTATATAAGTATCTGACTGAATGAAACTGTAAACTACCATGTGTCTTGATAATACCTGTGTCTCTCCACGAGTAAAATAATATTAAAATAATGTCAGCAGCTCCGTTCCTCCAGGTCAGTCTTTCATCCACTCTTACATTTATTATTATTTCAATTCTTAGTGTGTAACCTGAAGGTCCTCCCGGCACACTTTCCCTATTTTCCAGTATCTGTTGCCAGGCAACAGGTGCTCGGAATTATACTTTTATCAACTTTTTTTAACAATTTCCAGTAATTTCCTATCATACTAGTGATGCTTTTATCAGATTTTGTGACAATGTTCGATAATCACTAGTCAAAAAATAAATTTTATCACTGGTATACCATATTTTATGTGTTATAAAAAATAAATGTTTCTTGTCCTATCCTTTATGAAAGTGAGCTCCAAGACATTAACTATTTTTTAAAGAAAGTCTCATATTTCATTTTTAATAATAGACTTATTACGTTTTTAAACAGCTGAGTATGCAGTATTAGCAAATGTAACTCAAACAGGGGTAAATAGTGCATTTGTTGGGGACTATTTTCAGCTGCAGATTAATTAGTGTCGGCAGTCAGACTATTGTTCTCCAAAACTGTATTTAGCTTTATTTATTCTTCTGTATTTATTTAGATCACTAACTACTTCTGCATACTTTTACAGAAATGACAGAACCATTTCAAATATCAAATTGTTCAGCTCTTTAAGAACATTTATGCTTTTCTTCTCTCTGGCATATTCCAGTGATTTGTAAATCTTTATTTTTTAAATATTAAAATGTATAATGGAAAGTCTATGAGAGGAAATGTTTGTAAATGCATCTCTCAAAAACTAAAAATGCTGAAGTGTTTGTACTTCATGGAGAGGTGCCACATGTGAAAATGTTTAGCATATTAAAACATAGTACCAATTAGGGATGGGCATTTGAATACATTTTCTTGATCGATTAATCATTATTTTTTATCATATCTAATAACAACTTAATCAAAAAACAGAATATTACTCCGGACAGTTTTGCCAAAATATAACGTTAAAGGACTCCAAAATGCACCCAGCCGAGCCGAGAGAGAAAGAGGGAGAGTGAGTGACAGAGATAGTGTTACTTCACAATTATGCTCATTTAACTAGAGCCTCGTAAAGCAACAAGAGTGACTCACCTAAAGGCTACAGTGGTGACTGTCCACTGCTAACAAAGTAAAGTAACTACAGCCTACAGATTCTTGTTGATTAGCATGTTAGCATTTTAGCATGCTCAGGGATCAGTGAGCGCAGCCTGGTGACAGTCAGTCCAGCAGCTGAAACACTCTGACGGGACCGAAGTAGCCGGGATGCAGAGGCATTGTCGCGCTATCCTGGGTAGCCTGGCCAAGGTGCAGGATTTACAATGAACTCCGTCATTTTTAGTTTGAAGAGGTCCCATGCCAAACTTTGCCTTGACCTCTTCATGTTTACGTTTGATATCTACGACGGCTGGTAGGTAGCTGAGCCCTTTCTCTGTCAAATATCGCCCCCCGTTGGTAAGGTGTCTCATTGCTGCCGCATAGTGAAATTCATTGAATTGCTTCAAGACTCACACTACGCAACACAACTTCTATTTGAAACCAGCGTTTGATCGATAAAAATTTCATGTGATCGACAACATTTTTAACGATCAATTATCGATAATCGATTAATCATGCCCATCCCTAGTACCAATACCAATAGTGCCAACATGTGGTCAGTTATTACGTGTTTTACGTTTTGGACAATAACTCATGAACATAGCAAAATCCTAATTCGACAATGCAGTTCAACTGATTGGCCACGCCCATCTGTACCTGGAAAAAGAAAATTCCACCATTTTGGATTTCTTTGGTAAACAAATATTTTGCTTCTGTTGCACATATTTAATCCAATCTTCACCAAACATTGTACATACAATATATATAAAGATTTAGATGACCCAGAACAAAACGTAACATAATGTTATACATACAGCCAAACTGTACTTTACAAGTGTGTAACTTCTGATACAGTTTTACCCACAGTAGGAACTACTGTAACATTGTTACATTACATTTCTACCATTCTGTTGTCTTCAATAAAAGTGGACTCCACTTGGTACTCCATGAGACCGCCACACTACTTTTTAACGGCAATATCTTGTAATATTCCATGGTAACACAATTCAGCAAAGTTGCACAGATGGGGGTGCTGAACAAGTCAGTGGCATTTTCAGCAATGCTCTGGGATTTATTTCAGCAGTCAGCATTCACACACATTTTCTGCAGGAAATGCATTTTCCAGTATACATTTGCTGCTCTAGACAATATTCAAAGAAGCTGACTGAAAATAAACTTCAGTGTGTGTTAATGGTAATTAAGGAACACCGAGTGTGACAGTGTGACTCACTGATGTGTTGTTATTTGCTTTTGGACATCAGTTAATCTGTCACAGATGGATAAGATATATCAGGCTTTGGATACACACATCATGTTAGTAGACCAGTTAATTGTTTGTTTTGGTCTTTTGAGATAAGTTTCAATAAGAAAAATATAGAATATTTCCATCCTTTTTAAGTTCATAAAACACTGTAGTTGCAAAAGAATGGACTATTCTCTTTCTTTAGCCAGTTCTCTCTCTAATATGATATGCCAGAGGTACAAAAAAAAGAAGCTGAATTGCATGGCTACCAGCAGCAATTGAGTTTAGCCTTGACAATAAGTGTTACTGACTTACTTTAAGCTTTATGTAATAAAATGACCAAAAATATTTCCAAAATCGCTGATTTGCAGCAGTTTTGAGTCACAGATTGGATCAATTTTCAGATTAGCAAAAGAAAAAGGGGCACAAATAACTGCTTAAAAGCAAGAAACATTTACCCATGGTTTTGTGATCTCCAATGTTTCAATAAAATCTCAAAACAACCTATATAAAATATTCCATACTCAATTGTTAAGTGCAATATGAGACATTAGACACTTTCTTTCTTTTAACATGGTATTGAAGAAAAAAATAACCCATGTCCACATCATCAAAACTTGAAGACAACTTACAAACATGAACACGTCTTCTCCTGCACCCTAGCTTGTTGAACGAGCCACAAACAAATTCACGGAGGGAAAGTGCACCGCTAATGTTTGTTTGCAGCTAGATAGCTAATCAGCTGCAGCACATTTCAACTAAGAAAGTATGATTTCATTGTAATATTGGTCATTCATATCACATTTGATCTATTATACTGTTGTAACCCACTTGTAGGAAACACATTCAATGACTAGGTTCGGAAAGAGCTCATTTTTCATAGACCTATATAACCAGAATGAACAACACCAAACACCCAGAATTTGCAAAGGTAAACTCTTTAGTGAGTATAATCAAGTAAAGGTTTACAACATTTACATAAACAGTAATATGAAAAATAATAAAGAAAATAAAATGGCGCCTTTCAAATATTAAAGTCTTATTCCCCTTTTAGTTAAGTACCGGTAATGTTTTGTGTTTCAAGATGTTTCTCTGATCAATCCATGTGTGTTGTCCCTTTATGTATCACTGTTGTGTGACAGTCACCAACTGTAGTTAGTAGAACTTCTCTAGGATCTGCGGGAGGCTCGCCATCTATGGATCATCAAATCACTCCATCCAAGCTCTGGATCCTCTTCATATGCAGGGACTTCTATGAAGACCAGGGGTCTCCAAAAAACCTGACCTGTTTATTTAAGTAAACAGGACCCTTAAGTTAAATCTAATTGTTGTACAACATAACTGAAGCATAATGACAGTCTCCTTTAACTTTTAACCTACATTACACTAACGTTCAATTATTTCCAAGTTATAAATCAAGTGCTTTTAAATGAATCATTGAATAACAATTCAAACATTTAACCAGAATTTTAAATCATGAGAAAATATATTCATCATGTGTTTCATTTTTAAAGATCATGAGATTAACCTTTTAACTCACAACTGAGGTTTTAAGTGCAATTACTAACACTATAATTCTTATAACAAAATAAATTTTCTACAAGTTAGAAAAATAAATCCTTCAAACATTTCCTTTAACACATATTGACAGTGCTAATCACATAAACACGTACTTTGTGCTGCCTGCAGTCACATGTACTAAAAATGATAGTTAATTAGCAATGTTAATTTTAGTGCATTAAATACACAGACTAAAGAATCAAATAATTACACCATGAAACATACTGCAACAGTGCACTAAAGCATCTCCACATAGCTAACCCGTTAAGACATAAGCAGCAGCAGCGGCTAACATATCACTCTCACCGATGCTTTTTCTTCCAATGCTGATTGTCGTCGGCTCTCAGCTCTCAAGCAGGGACACGCGGTTCGTATGCGTTACCGCTGAATCACAGTGTTAAACTGTAAACAAAGAGACTAATTGAAGCTAACAATAACTTAAATAATTTGCGGTAGCTTTACTACAATCAATATCTTACCGCTTTTGCTCAGTAGACAGCTGTCTGTTCGCTGCTGCGGCTGGAGTCAAAAGGAAGTGGAAACATGCTGCTTACTGACTTATTTTCTACAAAATAGGTTGAACGTGCTCGCTAATTGGCTAATCAACGGTTAGCCGCATTTGTTTGGTTAAACCGTGAACCTGAGTGCCGCCTTCAAGTGCGGTTGAAAACCAGTGTTGCATTCAAGTGCGACTAGGAAAAACATGTTACATTCGAGTGCAATTCGGAAAAAACATTAAAGATGTTTTCACACATAAAACAGTAAATTAAACATTAATTTCCTTTTCAGGATAGCTCTACAGTTTAGTTAACTGGGTTTTACACCTGGGTTACACTGTCTTAAGTACCTAATGTTTTGTGAAGGGGGTAAAACATTAATGGCACGCTCAGTGCAACCATTTGGAAATGAACATTACACACAAATATGTATCACTTACCTAGTTTCAATAGATTGTAAAAAGCTTTTTTTTTTAATCACAAGAACTGTGTTCATTATTTAATAAGTATTCACAGAGCTCATCATCTATCTGTGCCTTAAAAAAACCAAACACAACTTCCCTGCAGCTTTTGGCTGATGTAACGTTACTTTTTTTTTTTTTTTACTGTTTGCATGAAGGTCAAACACAGCTTGCCTTCCTGCTTTAAACCTCCACCTCCACCCTCTTCTCACCATGAATTATGAAAAAGGATTAATCAACTATGAATGTGTAATGTAGGCAAATGTTCTCTCACATCTACATCATAGTTAAAACATTAAGGCAAATATTCTATAATGATTTACTCCACTGTTGGTAATATTAGCAGTCTGCATGCATTGACTCTTCACCTCATGAATATTATTTTAACATTCATACACATTCAGTTAAATCTGATTATTGTCCAGTATGCTGAAAAGATTGTTAAACTAATATTTCCTCAAAATACTTACCAGAGGGGCTGCAGTACAGTTGCCATGGCAATGATGAGGGTTTTTTTTAAACATGAGGTGTGTCAGCAGCAGAAAAATGACAAAGGGGAATTCAGTTCCCAACATTAGGAAGACCAATTGTGGGAGGTGATTTACAGAGTCAAACCACTATTCCAATTATCATATTCCTTGCAAAAACTTTATAATATGCCCTGATTATCATCACCCAACACAAAGCCTGACTGTTAACAAACTGCATTTTTTACTACCTCACGCACGCCCGCCGATAGGGGGGGACAAACGAGATCTGGGCCCACATTAAATTATGGAATAATTTTTCAAAATAGGCCTCTCTGTGGAAAAGATGTGTAATATTTGAGTTACATAAAAGCTTTTAATTGTTTTCTTCCTAATCGCTCTTGAAATAGTGGTCAAGAACCACCCCACCCCCAACACAAAAATGGTTTGGCCACTGATCAAAATTTGATGTTGTCATTTGAAGTTCAGTACGCTAAAATGTCCGGTCAGCCCAAGTCCGGTGCTCAGAAAAGTAAAGAAAAGATAAGAGGAAAATAGAGGCCTTAGAGATTTTCTAAACAAATATTTTTTAAAAAGGTGGTGACGGTGAAGCTGGAACTAGTAAAGTCAACGTAGAGCAAGGTAAGAAACAGCGCAGCCAACGTTTACCGGCAACCTTGTAACGTAACCTAACAAGTCAGCTCTAATGTTAACGTCCATTAGCTTGTATAAAAGCCTGACACACAACACGTTATCTTTGACAGAAACAGTTGAGTTTGGTAGCTCCGTCAGAGAGGAGAGAGATCCAGCTACAGTCAGGTGACCGAGAGAGTGATGCGGGAAAGCTGCCCCGCGCAGATAGCAGACTGCGGTCAAGTGAGCCGGTGTTACAAATCAACTGGTTTCCACGTTAACTGGTTACCTTTGTTTATAAAAGTTGGGCCTCTCTCACTGTGACTGCAGATGTTTCGATCACGGAGAGAAAACGTAGCTGACCTCGCGTATGCCTGAATGTACTTCCATAAATATCTGATGATCTCCCGCTCCACCTGGTTAATCCAAGCATGATGCTTCATGTTGTGATGTACAATTGTGGGACCCGAAATACTGGTCACCATATTCTGTATAAATGTCTAAATAAAAAGAAATAAATAAAAAGTCACCCGACACGGGATTTGAACCGAGTGTGTCACCAACTGCAAAACCATTACAGCGTAGTGTTTAACCATTACGCCACGCAATTACACTCATCAGTTGTCACAAGGTGATATAACAACTGTTGAAGTAAAAGTGACGTGTGCACTGCCACGATTTTCAAAACACCACAGCCAAATTAACTTGTGACCACTGTTACTGCAATGATAGCCACCTTACAGGTCCAGCTTGTTGCACCTCTGAAAAACATTTCACGATGATAAAAGATCACGTTGTAAATCATGTTGGAGCAACAGTGTGTAAAATAAAACAGTTTGTAGTCGAGCGGATATCAATTAACCAATCTTTATTTGTATAGCGCCAAATCACAACAAAGTCATCTCAAGTCTCTTTACACATAGAGCAGGTCTAAACCAAACTCTTCAGGTTTAATTTAAAGAGACCCAACATTCACACATGAGCAGCACTTGGTGACAGTGGAGAGAAAAAACTCCCTTTAAACAGGAAGAAACCTCAGAACCAGAACCAGACTCACAGTGGGAGAACATCTGCCTCGACCGGCTGGCAACAAATATAACAATCCTATCTGACTAAATAGCCACAGGAAACAAAAATGAACTTTAAGGCTCAATTTCATATTTGGTCATATTGATTTCCTCGCCCCACTACCCATCCAACCATTCAGTCCAAACTTCCTGAAATCAACAAGTGATGTGATGAATGATATTATAACTGAGTGTGCCAATATGTGTGGATATCCTAGCCACGCGTTACTCCGCTCGACTTCAAATTGTTTTATTTTACACACTGTTGCTCCAACATGATTTACAACACACGGACGTAAACGTGTCCAAAACATCAAATGCGTGATTTTCCTCGACCACCTTTACCAGACGTGATCTTTTATCATCGTGAAATGTTTTTCAGAGGTGCAACAAGCTGGACCTGTAAGGTGGCTATCATTGCAGTAACAGTGGTCACAAGTTAATTTGGCTGTGGTGTTTTGAAAATCGTGGCAGTGCACACGTCACTTTTACTTCAACAGTTGTTATATCACCTTGTGACAACTGATGAGTGTAATTGCGTGGCGTAATGGTTAAACACTACGCTGTAATGGTTTTGCAGTTGGTGACACACTCGGTTCAAATCCCGTGTCGGGTGACTTTTTATTTATTTCTTTTTATTTAGACATTTATACAGAATATGGTGACCAGTATTTCGGGTCCCACAATTGTACATCACAACATGAAGCATCATGCTTGGATTAACCAGGTGGAGCGGGAGATCATCAGATATTTATGGAAGTACATTCAGGCATACGCGAGGTCAGCTACGTTTTCTCTCCGTGATCGAAACATCTGCAGTCACAGTGAGAGAGGCCCAACTTTTATAAACAAAGGTAACCAGTTAACGTGGAAACCAGTTGATTTGTAACACCGGCGTTCGTCTTTTCGTGGTCAAGCCAGCTGCACCAAAATTTCAAGTGCGCTAGTATTCTATAATGTATGGCAAATGCACGTAGTTCACTGATACGGAGCGAGTTTTCAAAATAAAACGTCGGTTATTCCAAGGCAGTAAAAACAGACATGCCAATGTGATAGGCCACATAGTCTAGAACAGTGGTCTCCAACCCTGCTCCTGGAGAGCTACTGCCCTGCATGTTTTAGGTATCTCCTCACTCTAACACACCTGATTCTAATAATCAACTCGTTATCAAGCCCTTTGACGAGCCTCAGCTGCTTGATAACGAGTTAGAATGAGGAGATACCTAAAACATGCAGGGCAGTAGCTCTCCAGGGGCAGGGTTGGAGACCACTGTTCTAGACTATGTGGCCTATCACATTGGCATGTCTGTTTGTTATGCCTTGGAATAACCGACGTCTTATTTTGAAAACCGGAAGTTTGCTCGCTCCGTATCAGTGAACTACGTGCATTTGCCATACATTATGGAATACGAGCGCACTTGAAATGTTGGTGCGGCTGGTTTGACCACGAAAAGACGAACGCCGGCTCACTTGACCGCAGTGATAGCAGGATGGATCAGAGACTGATCAGACATGTAATTTCAGCAATTTAGGTAAAGTTAGAAAGAGATTGGCAGATTCGAACTTCAGCGATCAATAGCTCACAAACGAAACATTGTTAAAACATAAAAATGTCTCTTTCCTATCGTAGTAAGGTAGACTATTGACTACAAACTCATTTTCGCCAAAACGAGTCGTCCTCCAGGCTGCAGGAAATATATTGCTCTCTATGCACTGCGGGCGGAGAGGCAAGCGCTTAGGGACCGTTTACAAATTGCAGTACCAAAGCAAAAAATATTCAATATCTCCACTTTTATTCACTGTAGTCTCACCAAATTCACTCCACACAACAAGGGTCACCTGATAATCATACTACAACAATCATTTCAGAAAAAAACTTTTTGCATATTTTTGGGGAATTTTATTGTGAAAAATCATCAATAGCGTTAATATTATACACTGTATACTCACCAAAATCATGCTACACAACAATGGTCACCTGATAATCATACTACAACAGTCATTTCATAAAAAAAATAAATCTTTTTGCATATTTTTGGGGAATTTTATTGTGAAATATCGTCAATAGCGTTAATATTATACACTGTAGGATGACCAAAATTATGATACACAACAAGGGTCACCTGATAATCATACTACAACAGTCATTTCAGAAAAAAAACTTTTTGCATATTTTTGGGGAATTTTATTGTGAAAAATCATCAATAACGTTAATATTATACACTGTATACTCACCAAAATCATGCTACACAACAATGGTCACCTGATAATCATACTACAACAGTGATTTCAGGGGGGAAAAAAAGTTTGCATATTTTGGGGAATTTCATTGTGAAAAATCATCAATAGCGTTAATATTATACACTGTATACTCACCAAAATCATGATACACAACAATGGTCACCTGATAATCATACTACAACAGTTATTTCAGGAAAAAAAAAATCGCATATTTTTGGGGAATTTTATTTTGAAATACCGTCAATAGCGTTAATATTATACACTGTAGGATGACCAAAATCATGATACACAACAAGGGTCACCGGATAATCATACTACAACAGTCATTTCAGAAAAAACTTTTTGCATATTTTTGGGGAATTTTATTGTGAAAAATCGTCAATAGCCTTAATATTATACACTGTATACTCACCAAAATCATGCTTCACAACAATGGCCACCTGATAATCATACTACAACAGTCATTTCATAAAAAAAATAAATCTTTTTGCATATTTTTGGGGAATTTTATTGTGAAATATCGTCAATAGCGTTAATATTATACACTGTAGGATGACCAAAATTATGATACACAACAAGGGTCACCTGATAATCATACTACAACAGTCATTTCATAAAAAAAACTTTTTGCATATTTTTGGGGAATTTTATTGTGAAAAATCGTCAATAGCGTTAATATTATACACTGTATACTCACCAAAATCATGCTACACAACAATGGTCACCTGATAATCATACTACAACAGTGATTTCAGGGGGGAAAAAAGTTTGCATATTTTGGGGAATTTTATTGTGAAAAATCGTCAATAGCGTTAATATTATACACTGTAGGATGACCAAAATCATGATACACAACAAGGGTCACCTGATAATCATACTACAACAGTCATTTCAGAAAAAAAAAACTTTTTGCATATTTTAGGGGAATTTTATTGTGAAAAATCGTCAATAGCGTTAATATTATACAATGTAGGATGACCAAAATCATGATACACAACAAGGGTCACCTGATAATCATACTACAACAGTCATTTCAGAAAAAAAAACTTTTTGCATATTTTAGGGGAATTTTATTGTGAAAAATCGTCAATAGCGTTAATATTATACACTGTAGGATGACCAAAATCATGATACACAACAAGGGTCACCGGATAATCATACTACAACAGTCATTTCAGAAAAAACTTTTTGCATATTTTTGGGGAATTTTATTGTGAAAAATCGTCAATAGCCTTAATATTATACACTGTATACTCACCAAAATCATGCTTCACAACAATGGTCACCTGATAATCATACTACAACAGTCATTTCATAAAAAAAATAAATCTTTTTGCATATTTTTGGGGAATATTATTGTGAAAAATCATCAATAGCGTTAATATTATACACTGTATACTCACCAAAATCATGCTACACAACAATGGTCACCTGATAATCATACTACAACAGTCATTTCATAAAAAAAAAAAATCTTTTTGCATATTTTTGGGGAATTTTATTGTGAAATATCGTCAATAGCGTTAATATTATACACTGTAGGATGACCAAAATTATGATACACAACAAGGGTCACCTGATAATCATACTACAACAGTCATTTCAGAAAAAAAAACTTTTTGCATATTTTTGGGGAATTTTATTGTGAAAAATCGTCAATAGCGTTAATATTATACACTGTATGATGACCAAAATCATGATACACAACAAGGGTCACCTGATAATCATACTACAACAGTCATTTCAGGAAAAAAAACTTTTTTGCATATTTTAGGGGAATTTTATTGTGAAAAATCGTCAATAGCGTTAATATTATACACTGTATACTCACCAAAATCATGCTACATTTGCACAACTGAAACATCTGTACATAGTTTTTCATTATTTGATAGGTGATGGCAATCTAACCATTTATTAAGCTTTTCAAATGACTCTGACTCAGGTGTGAGCTCCTTTTACAGTATTGACAGTAATGTCTGAAACAATAAACTTTTTTTTTTTTCAGAACTGGAGTGATTTAAATATTTGCAACATGGGCATTGGTGTTCTCCTCAGGTCTACTACATTTTCTTATTGGTGGATAACATTTGACTTTGAATATAAAAAAATAGCTTGAGGAAAAATTATTAATATATATTCTAACACGTTCTATATCGTGTCAAGACTATCTCTCCATTCTACATATTCCATATGTGGGGGGGGGTTTAGACGGCTCGTGTGCACAATATCCACTTTGAGTTTGGGAGAGCTGGTCTACGGGCCCCTCTCTGGATTGCTGCGACTGTCTTTGCTACCCGGGCTGGTACCCGGGACCAGCCCAACAGCCAAGACCACCTCAATTAGGTTCTGCTGCTTCCAGTGATCTACGGGTCCTTTTGGAGGCCAGCCAACATGTGTGCTCGCTCGGAGGGGCAGTGCCGCAGAGATGTGGCTTGTCTCCAGCAGCACTTAGAGTACCTAGGCCTGCACCTCAACAGGAAGAAGAGCAGGCTCCAGCCCTCACAGTCCACGGAGTTCCTAGGCATGTGTTTGGATGCCAGGGCAGAGACTCTTTACTTGACTCCTGTGAGACAGGCCGCCCTCAGGGCTTGCTTGTCCCAGTTCCGGCTCGGGGCCAGGGTGACCTGGCTATGTCTCCGCCTCTTGGCAGCCACAGTGCATGTCATACCCCTGGCTCTTCTGAACATGCGCCCAGTGCAGCGCTGCCTCCTAGACCTTGGATTTTGCCCACAGAGGAATCTGCAGGCCAGCGTATTGGTGATGCGCAGACTGTGTGTGGCTCTCCGTTGGTGGCGGCGGCCGACCAACTTGGCACGTGGGACGGTACTGGGGCTTGTGTTGCGTCGCCAGGTGGTGTCATCAGATGCATCCCTTGTAGGCTGGGGGGCTGTCCACGAAGGCAAGGGCATCAGCGGCCTTTGGCACGGACCCTGGTTAGCGCAGCACATACATTTTTTGGAGCTGCAGGCTATCCATTTGGCTCTTCTGCACTTCCTGCCAGAGCTACAGGACCGCCATGTGCTGGTGAGAACAAACAGTACAGTAGCGGCGGCATATATCAACAGGCAAGGGGGCCTAGGTTCCCCTCGCCTGTGCAGATTGGCTCGGGCAATATGGGAGTGGGCTCATCCCCAGTCCCTGAGGGCCACATACGTGCCGGGTCGGGAGAACCTTGCTGTAGATCGGCTCTCCAGGGGGGGACCTCTTCCCGGAGAGTGGCAGCTGCATCCAGAGGTTGTGAGCGGAATATGGGATCGCTACGGCACAGCCGTGGCAGATCTTTTTGCATCCAGGGAGAACACTCATTGTCCCCTCTTTTTCTCCATCGGGAGGGACAATCCTCCCTTAGGGACGGATGTGATGGCACATCAGTGGCCACTGGGCCTCCTGTATGCCTTCCCTCCGTTCCTCCTCCTGCACCAACTCCTACAGAGAGTCCAGCCTCATCCTGGTGGCCCCCAATTGGTCCCAGATGATTTGGTTTGCCGAGATTCCGCCCCTTCTTCAGGGACAACCGTGGGAGCTACCCATTCGCCGGGACCTCCCGTCCCAGGCCGAGGGAACTCTTTTTCATCCTTTTCCCCAGGGCTTCAGGCTTTGGGCATGGCCCCTGAGAGGGCCGAATTTCTAGCCTTGGGATTCCCCCAGTCTGTAGTGGGTACTTTGCAGGGGGCCCGGGCTCCCTCGACCAGGGTTGCTTATTCCTATCGTTGGGGGGTGTTTCAATCATGGTGTGCCTCACGACACGTGGATCCCCTCTCCTGTATGGCCCCTGGTATCCTTCAGTTCCTTCAGGAGCTGTTAGAGGCAGGCAAGTCTCCCTCGACGTTGAGGGGGACGGTGGCACCCATAAAGGCGGCCCATGTTGGGCCTCGTAAACTGGCACAGGGTTTTTGTGACCTTATTGCTCAGTTCTTTAGGGGGGCTTGTAGGGTTGCTCCCTCTCCCAGGAGGCCAGGTGTCCCCCCATGGGATTTGGAGATGGTTTTGTCAGCCTTGCGGCATGGACCATTCGAGCCTCTGGAAACGGTTGAGCTGAAATGGCTTTCGCTCAAGACTACATTCTTGTTGGCCTTTGTGTCGACAAAAAGGGTGGGTGAGCTACATGCCCTTTCCGTGCATGAAGAGTGCTGCCGCTTCTTGCCTGGGAATGCTGGAATGCTGCTGCGCCCTAATCCTGCATTCCATCCTAAGGTCTGGTCTGAGTCCCACCCCAACCAATCTCTTGAGCTGCGCCCTTTCCGCCCTCCTCAGGATGGGGTATACAGTGTATAATATTAACGCTATTGACGATTTTTCACAATAAAATTACCCAAAAATAAACAAAAACAAAATTTTCTGAAATAACTGTTGTAGTATGATTATCAGGTGACCCTTGTTGTGTAGCATGATTTTGGTGAGTATACAGTGTATAATATTAACGCTATTGACGATTTTTCACAATAAAATTCCCCAAAAATATGCAAAAAGATTTTATTTCTGAAATAACTGTTGTAGTTTGATTATCAGGTGACCCTTGTTGTGTGGAGTGAATATAGTGAAGACTACTGTGTATAATATTGAAGCTATTGAAGGGAAATCAATGGAACGACAGCACATGACAGTGATGATATTGAAGTATTATACACAAGCACATTTTGTAAAAACAATGTAACTTGTAAACAATATTTCGTTTGTGAGCTATTGATAGCTGAAGTTCGAATCTGCCAATCTCTTTCTAACTTTACCCAAGTATTTCAGCGATCCTGCACTATGGCCCACTAAAATGACCGAGTCTGATAGAGTAGGAGTAGGAAGAGCAGAGGAGAGGCAGTGTTGGTTAGACTTAAACTACATGTAGTTGAACTACATAGCTTAACTACAATTTGCTGTAACTTGCTGGTAGTTAAACTACATTCATATGTTGTGCTGCGTCAAGTATTTCAACTACTTTTTGGGTCATTTTTTGTAGTTTAACTACTCAATTTACAAACTACAATTTTGGTCAATAACATGAAATATTTTTGTTGGCATGGACGCCTTTATTTAGCAGCGTATATGGCATGTGCTCTAACCACTCGACCACCTGCACATGAAATATTTTTTATTAAAAAAAGACCTATATAATATAAATGTTATTTTAAATAAAAGAAATAAAAAAAGGCATGAATCATGTCATGACATGCCAACATTGTTGTTCAAGACACACCGATCTAGAATATGTCTGCCTCTTTGGGTTTTTTATTGCATTTTTCGTAGACTGATTTACATTTCTGATTTACATGTGGGTATTGGGGTAGGATTTTCATTTTCTTTTTATATTACCCAACATGTCTATGGTGAACCTACAGTATGTTGACCAACATGTCAGCTTTTTTTCTTTAAAAAAATAAAACTGAGTTGAGAGGCATATTTCTGCTGGCATGTGGATTTTTTGTAGGCTATTATATTTAGTTTCATATAGACCACATGTTGATTTATTTAACGCTGAGTTAAATGAGTATAATGAGTATAAGTAGTTGCTAAAGCTACTTTTTTTTAGCTGTAGTTTTACAAACTACATTTCTCCAGGGGTAGTTTATTCAAACTACTGTCAGGCTGAACTACATGTAGTTTTACAAGGTATGCTTGCAAAGTAGCTTCCCCAACACTGAGGAGAGGAGAGGAAGAGCAAGGGAAAATGAGAAATCTGGGTGCGTGGGGGCCCATCTAAGATTATCTCTTCCCGGGCCCAGGCAAGACTGTCAGCTGGCCTGACCTCACGAATGGTGTGTATTCAAGATTAAATTAAAATCAAAGATGTAATTTAAATCCTTAAGCTGCACCCACCCATCATCATCAAATCATGATCCTTTCTTTCTGTAATAAACCCGTGCTGTATTTGAGCAGACAATTATCTTCTCTGCTCCTCAGAAAACTTTAATGGAAAACATTAAGGGGGTTTTATCGTCTGATGTAGTTCTCAAGCTTCAGTCTGTTTGCTGTTTGCTAATTATTTGTCGGAACAATAGGAAATGACAGTACATCAGAACATATCCAGTGTTGATCTTCTATATAAACTATGTACGAGATCATATCACAGACGGTGGATTATTGATTTAATTATTTCAAGCATTAGCAGAGATAAAATCCTCATTGGCCGGGCTGTGGGGAACGGCAGCGTCGCTCTGTTTGTTTAGAACAAACAAAATCTTATTTGCTTTGTAGGGAAACAGATCAGAAAACACTTAGTGTTCAGCTTCAGAGGACAGAGACGATGCAGCAGAATGGATGAGAACAATATCAGAGAGGTGGCAGAATTACATGCAGACTGAATGAATGGCACATGTTGCATGTTTTCTCCTCATTTTCATTTTTTTCAGAAATCAGTTGGTCATATCCAGACGGCACATTGTTGAATACGTTGACAGCTACATTGCCAAAGACACTTTCTTTAGTTACATATTTGTGTCGTTTGTGATAAGCACCACTTCAAAGCATAAATATAAAGAGTTGCACATTACCACCTAGAGTAGAAAATGACTGTTCTGGTATTTGTGCGTTTTGTCTCGGCTTGTTGAAAAAGTCCATTTCAATCCTTTTTCACTTCCAGTATTTACATGAGAGCTGTCAAGAGCCACAATAGTGTGAAGGTTTATCAGAGCTCACCGGGACACACACTTGATTAACGAGGCCATTGTGTGGCTCGTGTAAATACAATGCTGCATATGGCTCAGACCAGCTCATACAGCTGAGAGGAACAGTTCAGTTAATAAAGCAATTAAATTGAGTTTTCGATTTAAAAATCACTATTCATAAAAGAGAGAACAAAATACCATTTTGAAGGTTTTACACAACTTACTTAAGTTACTTAAGGGACCCTAATTCTAATGTCTACACTAGCTTCCCTTCAAATTTAGAACCCAGCTCAAGATCCTTGTAATCCCTGTCCTGAGCCTTGTGTGGTCAGGCACCTGCTTACGTAACAGAGCTACTGCAACCATATAATACCAGTCCGAATCTGAGGTCTTTGGATCAGGGTTTGTTGGTTGTCCCTCACTCCAGACTCAAGACAAAAGAAGACGGTGCTTTTGAAGTCGTAGCTCCTAGATTTGGAACTCGATCCTGTTGGAATTAAGATCTGTGGACACCTTTAAAAAGCAGCTTCAAACTTTTTTATCTCTACTTACTACTCGTGATGATGTCAGATTATTCAGACGTACCCACAAATCCATTCCTTAGTCTTTGCTGCTAAGGTTGTTTCATGAAGGTTTGCATATTTGAGATCAGATCTTGACTCTGGCTTGTACAGATGCATTTTAGAGGTTTGCATTTTGATTAAAGAATGGGAAAATCTGATATCAAATGATTATATTCTACCATAACTGTTAGTTAGTGTTTGGAAATTCTTAATAATATTCATGCTGTCATAAAGGTCTTCATTTCTGTTGATTATTGTCTAAAAAACATCTTATTGGTGTCATATGGACTGGTGTTGATCAATAAACTATAGTGAATTTGTAGGATACACTTGGATTTGAATATCACATGGGACACACTTGCCAACTGTCTTGCAAAGCATGAGCATGCACATCTGAATCAACTGTGTTGTACTCCAGTATGTCATGTCAGTTAGTATAGAAATAACCAGCTGCTGTTGGTGTTGTATTACAAGTGGACGGACTTTCACTGGCTAAAGAACTGCAGATAATGAGACGGACAATAAGAAAACATGTTTGATACATGCATAGTTTAAAGAGGTCATATTAAGCGAATTTCCCAGATTAATATTTTCATTTGTATGTTGTCATGGTAAAAAAGCATCAAGTTTCAGTTGCAAAACAATGAAACAAAGCCACTCCTGGAGTACTTCACTGAACACAATCTGATGACAAAGTGACATCAAAGTATGGTCTCACTGTGTGACCCTACCCATGTGATCACAGATGACCAATTGAAAACTATGTCTTTTAAAGCTACAATAGATTCAGTTGTCTGCAGTCCTCAAAGCAACTACTGCTGTAGAGATGTTAAAATGTTCTTCACCTACATGTAACACCACAGTTATTATGAGTAAATCAGATGAAATATCTCAAATTAGAAGTAATTTCTATCTCTTATAATGAATGAGCTCTCATTTGAGAAAGAGCTTTTATTTGATCATGTAAAGCACCATTAGAGCCTGTTGAGAGGATCAAAAGTTACCCAGACTTCTGCAAATCCACTCACTGAGTGCACTCAAGACGCATGCAACTCTATGAGGAGTCAAGGCGATATCAATTATCCATTAATTTGATATTAGTATAGATCTTATATCTTACAGGTGGTGAAAATGGAACATGATCATTTGTCTCTAATCATCGCATCAGTTCAATGCAAAACTTAATGGAAGGTGTTGTCAAATCTAATGACAGAAGGTGCATTCTGCGATAAAACTGAGTAATTCCACTTCACAATAATCACAGGGGTACTATCAAGTCGATAACTGCATTTACAGCAAATGTCTCTCAGCACAGAGCGGGCAATTTTCTCTCCTGCAATCACCGGAAACCTATTTTACTCAAAGAGAAGAGGGAATTGGGGGTGCTGAAAGTGAAATTTCCCAAGAGGGCCGGACATACTGTGAAAATCACTTGTATTGGAATGTATCCAACGGATTGTCACTCAGAAGATGGTGAATTTGGGAACAATATTGCGTTCACTCACAGGAACAAATGTGCTCTAAGGTTGAAAGGGGCAGCCATGTCAACTCTGCAGTAGCTTTTGGAAGAATCTGAGTCCTGAGATATTATTAGTTTACAAAATTGCCACATGTTTTTATGTTCAAACTGGGCAGTAATAAGAAAACTAAAGGTTTGATGGCTGTTATTTGGTATTCAGTCATCCAAAACATTTTGATGACTTTTTTTTGTTTTTTTCCCCCCGGAAAACGCTTAATGCTTTTCTAGTGATATTTCTTCCCGAAGCAATCATAGTTTTGCTCTGTTGGCCACAGTGAAGCAACAGGGTTTCAAGTACTTTATAGGTTCAACAGCTGACAAGACAGCAGCAAGACAAGCTGTCTTCACCAGACTGACTGGCAGTAGAAACAGACCAAATAAATATAGTTATCATGTGGGATACACAGGAAGAAATGAGCATTGTTTTTATTTATTAATTCATTGTTTTATGCAGGAATCTGCCCTATAGTGACATCGGAAAGCTCACAAGGCCTTAAATTGTGGAATTTATAGAAAACAGCTATCTGTGGAGATTGCACTTCATTAAGCATGCCAGAAAGAAAGGACAAGTTCAGATCATCAGAAAGATGCAGGGGGTTCCATGGGTGATGTGGATTTATATATTTTTATGAAATGGAAATGCATCTGATTGCAATTTTAGTCTTCATCACAATGATTTGCACAATTATGTAGCTAAATAGCACTGTAGAGCCACAAAAAATATCATGTAAGAAATGCAGGTCAAAGTACTTTACAATAAAATAAATTGCATACACCAAGTGCTTCATAGGAAAAGTACATACAAACATGTAAAGAAAAATCTATGTAATACAAGCTGAAAATGAAAATATTAAAAATAGATGATGGTATGATTAAAATAGTTAAGTAAGTACATTTTAAAATCTGGTCTTGTATTTAGCAGGTTTTATTTATGTTAATCTCTAAAAGTATTTTTAAAGTTTAATTCTGCTACATTTTACTGCTTTATTGCTGACAGTCTAGGAATAAAATACTGCCCTGTTTAATTTTCACATTGTGACATGAATGTCATACTGGTAATGATTCACAAAAAAACTAATTCCACTCTTTTGTTGTTGAGAAAATGAAACCTGAACAGTCTTTTTTACATAATGTTGAATAAGAGTGTCTAAAGTTGGCAGAACTTGAGAGTGATGGACAAAAGCTGTGCAGCAGCATAGAAACTGTATCAATCAACCTACTTTAAAAAGGAAAAAGTCCAATTTGTCATTACGTGTCGTTACATAAACACAGGTTGTGTTTAAATAAATTATTCATGCTTTTTTCTGGTGAAGACTGACAAAAGAAGCAACAAGCATCAGATCCAGTCTCGCTACTTAAGTCACACATTCAATTAAATCATCCCGAAGAGGCTTTAAAAAGGCAGTCCAACTTAAGGATATTATTATTAACTAAAAAAAGGTTCTGTTTGTTTTTGTTCAGATCATTTAGCACTTAATTAATTACATTTAATCACTCTTTTTTTCATCTCTTTGGCTGGCTACCTCCCACTTATGTCACATATATGTATAGTTTCATTGCAGATTTTCCTTCTCACCACATCTTTTGATGTGACAACTTACTTCTTTGACGGGCAGGGTAATTTAAATGATAATCATTTCTCTCTAGTGAAATTAATTTTGATATGTATCTGGCAAGCGTAGCCATGCAGCCACAGCGCAGCAGCTGGCATCCAGCCAAGGTACAGCACTCATTATTTTCCAATTAAACGCAATGGTATCGGTCCAATTCATATACTATAAATGGTAATGGCAGGCACACAGGACCCAAGTTCTTTGACTAAGCAATTTAAACTATTAAAATGCTGTTACAATTAATATTTTTAAAGCCCACCAGATAGCTACTAGTTTGGGTTCAGCGGATAGAGCCCTGAGTGTTTCCAGAGAAGCAGTGAGGATTTATATTCCCAGGGCTTGCTTAGAGAATAAAGTTGGAGGTCAGAAACCATCAATTGAGTCCGAAAGACTGAAGATGTGAATTTTGACACAGAAGCTTTGTTCTTTTAATTCCATGCAGCTGAAGTATCTTGAAAAGATTCCTTCTTTCATTTGAAGGTCAGCAACTGGAAGTTTTGCCTCCAGTGTAGCTACGGCTGTTTTAAAATCAGTTGAACAGTCAGCCAATGCAGCTGTATTGAGAGCATTGTGTTAGCAGCTGAATTTGAGTTCAGTCTTTCAGTGTCACTCTTGGTTTTAATATCTTTGTGGCAATCAGCCACAATGTAAATCTTTTAAAGTGACTGACACCATTAATTAAAAAGAAAGGTTCATGATTTTCTTAAAATACCTGGGCACTGTATGTGTTTTCTCAAGCATAATAGCATAGTGTATTTGTTGGGACTATTTTCAGGGGTGGATTTGGTGCACTAGTTTACAGCAGGACTATGTATGGGTGACTCATAGTTAATGACAGTGGCTATATTCATGGTAATGAAGGAACATGTCATCCAGTGCAACTGTGTGGCTCAATGTTTTTGTTTTGTTTTTTTGTACAACCATGGAGCTTTATGGTGTTACACAGTTGATGGATGATGGAAAGATTTTTTTTTTATGCAGAGGAAATACTGCAATATATATCTATATATTTATACATGTATTTATTATTCCATGGTTTCCCTCTATGGTTTGGAAGGAAATCGACTCACTGTTTTAGAGGGTGGAGTTTTATAACTTCTGTGAGTGTGTGTTGAAGTAAAACTAGGTCTAGAAACTTGATCTAATACACACATTGTTTTTTTCTAAATTATAGTTTGGCAATAAGAAAAATATAGAATGAAATATATAAGACTTAAGTGGTAATAAGGTTAGGCTACAATGAAACATAAAAGCTTTGGATTCAACGTTGGGGTCAAAATTAGTCAAAGATGTGGTTGAGTGGTGAGAGCATGAGGTAAAAGTAATCTCTCCTCCCCAGACCAGATGTGTTTTGAGGTTTTTCAAGGTATATTTTTCATTTTCAATTCTTTCGTAGACATCGTATAATGACGTTTTTCACCCCAGGAATTTCAGTGCAGAAATATGTTTTTTCATACAATTAGCTTTCAATGTACAGTACCTCCCCCCATGCAAAATACATCGTTAATCCTATTATTCAGGGATATGCAGAGGAGGATTGAGAAGGGGGAGGGGGGGCGGGGGCACAAATTCATAAAAGGCGATTATTGCAAATAATTAAATAAATATATGCATGTGAAAATGTTAAAGCGATATTAAAATGTGTGTATTTAAAACAAACCCATGACTGAAGTAGGCTCAAACACTGTGACATGACATTTAATTAATGATACAATGGCACAGAAATGAACTGTATTTCAGTAAGTTCTCCTCACAATTAAGCAGCCCAACTCCTACCTACTGTTGGTGTCTGAATGACATCCTCACTTTCAGAAGCTCAGCTTAGTACTGCTGACAAAGATGCAGATGCCTGAATATTCATCTTTCACCACATAGGAAGGCATAATTGCTTCACGGGGCAATAAGAAGATGCTCATATTGTGTGGTTAAGATACTATTACTATGTGCCAACAAAATGGTTTAATATAATTCACATATAATGTCATAATACTGAAGCTTGTTAGACATCATACATTTAAGCCAGAATTCTAAAAAGCAACATGTACGCTTTAGATAAGGTGGATTAGACACTGGTTTATAAAATATTTTAACAGTTCACGTTCCTTCATAACTTCCCTCCCTCCCTCCCTCCCTCCAAAAATACAAAAAAAAAGTGTTTGAACTGTGCTATTTGCCTAATAAATGACATTTAGTAAACAGTTAACATTGAACAGATGTAAATGCATGCATTCACTGTCCTTATACGCATATTCACCTAATGAACAAACACAACACACTAGATACAGAGAAAGGAAAGATGCATGCTTATCATACATTACAGTAGATGTTACTCTGTTTTACATTAATAACACAAACACAATGATACATTAATACAATTAAAGCAGATCAATTTGATGCTGGACACTCAGATTAACGCAGCTAACACTGAATGCACCCCCCCACACACACTAATATGAATTCTCTATCAGCTACACTCAGGAACAAGATGATGTACTGAGTGTATTGTTGTCATGCTGGTTGTAGCAGGAATAACAGGAATTAATTTATTAATAAAATAAAGAAACACCCCAGAAAAAGAACACTTTTTCTCTAGGAAGCTAAACTGGCAGGTGCTCAAGCCCCTATTGAGGTCTATCTATGCATGTGCTTGTTATTGTAATTGGTCTATTACGATGTTAATCATATTTGACTATTTTCCCTATCCTATTAAAGACACACAGACACTAGCAATTATCGGCATGAATAAAATAGAAGTGGTTAGATACAGTGCATATTTATGTAATCCTTTGTTGTCACATATGTGAAGTATGTTACTCTCTCTACCACTGTTAGAATAATGATGCACAGAGGCCAATTCAAATGTATGTCTCTTTAAATATAAATGCCCTTTAAATGTTATGAGGACACACCACAATACAAATGAATGGGTACGTATATAACAGATGGATAATTATATGGTGTTTATTGTCTCTGGGGAAAATTAGTTTTCACAACATGCAGGTTTAATTGTCTTACATGAAAAACCGTCACACTGTAGACACAATATACACTTGAAAACATAAGCACACATAGGGCCTACTTTCATGTGTCCACTTAAATCCCAACACATACTTATATACATGCTGTATGTACATATGCATACAGATTTATACATACAGTGTTTAATGAAGTATTGGTATTGTAGCCTGAAGCATGTTGTCAGGAAAACAGGAAACCATAGCTTTGGTCTTTGTTCTATCCATACGTAAATACAAGCATCAAAACCCAAATAATCTGAATTTAGTGATACAGTATCATGATTTTATCCAGAATACAAAATGATTAGTGATTATCAATTATATCATTCAGCACAAAGTAAATGTATCTACTATAAAATGCCAAACTCGCATATAGGTCAAAATAAGTAAACCACAGACACAATTTCTATGAGGTGATCACTTAGTACCACAGGTCATGTACTTAATAACCTTGATATCTGTCAAGAGACCAGTTCACTATTAACAAAATGTAAGAAAATGTCATTCCAGTATGTTTTAGTGCCTTTTTAAGTGTCTTGAGCATATTTTGATAATTACTGAGATGTTATTAGTCGCAATTATTTTGGTCTGAATATCGTGACTAGACATTTTCATATTGTCCCTTGTCGATTAAAGAGACAAGACACAATTGAACATGTAATGTTTGCTGTTGTAATATAGTAACTGTAACCACAGACTTTCTCTAACCTTAATTACCCCCTAACCCTATGTTAACCCTGACCATGTCTTAACTGTACGTTATTTTCCAAAAAAAAAATTTAAATGGAAGAATATATGCTGAGTTTGTGTGTTCAGTTTGAGCTGGTTTATGTCATTTTATGTTTTATCAAACCTTACTTCATAATGAAACTCATGTCCTTTTTCATTGATGCTTTGCCACAATAAACATCTCTGCTGGGCAGAAACTGAGTATTATCTCAGTAGATGAGCTGTGTGTGTGTGTGTGTGTGTGTGTGTGTGTGTGTGTGTGTGTATGTGTGTGTGTGTGTGTGTGTGTGTGTGTGTGTGTGTGTGTGTGTGTGTGTGTGTGTGTGTGTGTGTGTGTGTGTGTTTCTGTGTGTGTCATTAGAGCCATACTAGATGAGCTGCTGGGTGCAGACACATTAGAAAGGCAGCTCCCTCCTTTTATCATTGATCTCCAGCAGAGTCCTTGTTTCCTCATTACCTGTTTATAATGCTGCTGGTATCATTTTCTTATTAGTGTCAGCCTGTTTTTGGATGACCGGCAGCTTTGTTGTGCTACTGTTTGGCACTGTAGCTTGGTGGAGGTTGCATAATACACAGACAGACTGATTTATCACTGACTAATGTGGCAAAAGCCTTGTTGCAATATTTTGGTTGGCACTGAGAATATATTAACCTAAACTCCATCTACATTTAGGTTATGTATGCAGAACATTTATATTAAATCACCAAGGACAGAGAAGCTTCAATATATCATAGTTTAGCTGCTGTCACATGATGTTGCTTTGTAGTCTCTGGGTGATACTGTAATGACTATAGTCGTGGTGCTCTGTAGGTAATGATGTCATTTATTTGAATTATGATGAGGAAAAGAAAAAAAAAGATGAGGTTCTGCTTTCTTTCAAGTGACGGAGACAGCTAGTCAAATGTATTTCATCTGTTAGTGCACACGGTTCCATTCAGTGGATGGCGAATTAAACAGCTTGGTTCTCAATATGCATTCACTTTGATGCGTCAGACAGAAAACACGATTTACGACTGTTTTACGAAGAGTGCAGGTGGAGCTTTGATTGGTTTTCTGGGAAATGAAAAGGGTTGAAATCAGAGTTAGGGGAGGAACTGTGCACCTGTCACCACCCAGACTGAATTATCACTCCGAAGCTACAGATTCAAAGCATGCACTAACTGCCTCCTCTGTCACCCTCTGAGCATTAGACATATTCATCAGAGTGAAAACAATTGGTCGTTCATTAATTACACTATTGGTTTAATTAATTTAACTACAACTGCTGATGGATTTTAAGGGGGCTCCCATCTGAATAGCCTGAAGTTTACAATAGCATAATACTCAATAAATTATCATCATCATTTTTTTTTGTTGCAGTGACATCAGTGTGGCCATAGTTATGGTATAAAGTCTAAAATCAACTACAAACTTTACAGCATATTTTTTGCTGGATTCTGGATGCAGAGAGGTAAAAGAGGAGACTGTCCTCAACCGAATAATGCTTAAAACTATTTATTTTTGCATTTGCTGACCTCTTACTGTTGTGCAAATAATTACAGTCTGTAGCAAACACAGAAGTGTCATGACATGTCATATTGTCAGAAAACCTCTTTCTAGAAGGTCAGATGGTGGCTTTGTGTACAATACATGTTTTGACACCTGTAACCACAGTTCATGTCCATCCCTTTCCAACAACATGTATGGATAATAAGGGAACAGTTATGGATGATTATTGAGTGTACATGAATTGAGCCTATATGTGAAGCTTTTGATTAGTAGACATGACTTAAAATATCGCCCCTTCTTTCCTATAACCTAAAATATTGTATAAATATTTGTAGGTTAAAGCCATCCATTGTGCTCCCAGCAAGATGTACTTTAAAAATACACAGATTTGTCCAAGGATGCCCTCACAGTAGCAGATTTAAAGTCTGGTACAGGCCTGACATATATATAGTAATGTGTTTTTTTCAAACCACACAGTGTGAGACAAATCCCAAGGGTGTCACACATACAGTGATGTGATATCACCACAGGTTTCTGAGAATTTGGGTTTATTACATTACTCTGTTTTTACCAACTTACTACTGAGATGAGATGGGTTACAACCACTGAGAAGGGAGAAAACAAACTTTACTTAAAGACAAGAGGTGAAATTATCTATTGAGACTTCTTGATGAAAGCTTTGTATTTCTAAAGTAGATTTTCCCAGACATGTAATGATCATTTGAGGAACTGTATCTTCACGGACACATCCCACCTGGTTGTAAATCTTTGTGAAATCAACTGGTGTAGTGTTTGGTTAAACTCCAAAGGTGCATGATTATACTATAATTTAGAGTTAACAGAAATAAATCATTTTCAGCCCGTTCTTGTGTAAGTTCAAGGACTTGATTCAAAGAGCACAAAAAGATCCAAGATCCATCCATCAAATATCTATGAGCCACATTGGATCTCATAACTTATACATCAGCAGAAATATAAATAAGAGGGCTAATTTCTTGGCCATCACTGAGTTTCCAAAACTCCTGTGCTTCTTGTCAGCAACTTAATTTAATCACAAAATGGGTATTATAATTTGAGATCAAAAACTAAAAGGTCAAATGAAAGTACTTTTTTTTTTTTTATAAATGAGGCCCCAGAGCAGCAGCGGCCATCTGGCTACCAAAGCAGTCCACAGGCCATTGTCTGGACGAAAACCATGACTCAGCAGGAAGGAGGTGAGCTGAGGTCACCGAGCTCCAGGCAAGGTCACATACAGGAGCGGATGAGCTGGCACAACTCTTCAACCAGATCACACACACACACACAAAAACAGATGGCTAAATGGTCGCCTGAAGCTTCTGTCGATCCATCTGTGGATTATTCTTATCACTTCCAAAAAGGTGATGATATTGATTTTGGTTGGCTGCGTTTGACTGATGCCTATCTCTGTATGCAGCACATCACCTGTCTGTCAGAACCTGCCAGTGTCGAGTAAAACCCTGCACCAGCTTATGAATAAAATATTTCATATTTGTCATTTATCTTGATTTATCTTTCTTAAGTGACCCTAGCTTAGTTTTTGCATACCCAAAAGCCAATATAATTCACATTTAAAAACACAGCAAAAAAAGGAGGGGTCTTGTTACTTTGAATGGTAATCAGCAGCATTTGTCAGTTATAAAAGAGTTATTTGATGCAGTTTTCAAAGGCACTAAATGAGCTACAAAGAGGCCCAATCACGTGTCTGTTCGGCAGGTGTAGCAGTCAAGAAAATATGTATGTGAAGGGGAACAGTCTGGATAATATTTGCAACATCTGTCAAACACAGACAAAAAGAGAAAAATAAAATTGTACCTGTTTGAAAACTTAACTTTAGGATATGAGGGATGAAACTACCTTTAAATGCTTACACTGCTTTCACACTGGTAGTTTGATCAAATCTGGGCGTCATTCCAAAAAGAAAAGGGAACCAGGACGTCCAAAATTGGTCCTAATCTGATTTGCGGTCAAAGAAACAGACCCAGCATGAAACTGGCCGTAGATACTTAAAAGTTTAAACGTTTGCAGAATTCCTTCCTTCCTCCTCCTGTACTGTATTTCCACACTTTTTGGCTGGCCATTTTTATAACTTAATTGCATTTGCACAACATGATGGCACATGCACAATCCATCCCACAAAGACCTGTTTAACTTCTTTCCCACTTGTGGAAACTGGCAGCAGGCCTCACAGACCAGTCTGTCTGTCCCCAAACCTCTCCATATTCAACCTCCAAATGTTTATGTTTTTGAAAAATTTTCATTTTTCATTGTTACTTTGCTTTGTGCTTGGTCTGCCTGCATGGTGTCAACTTTTCCCTCTGCTTCAGGCTGTGTGCTCGGTTGTTCTCTGATCAAAAGACACTTTATTTTTTCTAAACCAGTGTGCAGCGGACAGAATTGCACTGGGAGTCAGGGGCTCCCATGAATCACCTGCAGGCTCCCACAGGGGGTAGCAGTTACCAATGTATTATTTGACAACCAAATGCAAAAAACAGTACAGTACAAACAGGGGGCCCTGGGAATTTTTTCATCCCCTCATTTTTAATTTCACAGACGTTTTATGAACTTGAAAGAGCCTTTTCTGCCATTGTTTTTTAAACCTGCCAACCAACTGAGAATAGCAGTTAACTGGTGAACATGAGGAGCAAATACAGACAAAGACTGTTGAAAAAATGTTATTCAGGCCAGCTTTTAAAGTGACACAATCTTATGCAAAGTCAATGGAAAGGCATGAGTAGATAATATTAATGAAGCCTAACAAGTTTCTATTGTGAGGTGTAACTGGAGACTTTCCTATCAAGAAAAACAACAGCATCAGGCATTCTTGAAAATGTCCAATAATGACATACTGTCTGTGTTACCACCCACCTTGCTAGGGGAAAGAGAAGCAACATAAAACCAGATGTTATGGGTTAAAGTTATTTATTAGCAGGTTGTTAGATAAAAACACAATAATAATTATACACAACCGAGAAAGAGAAAATACCAAAGGAAAAGGGCCAGTTGCTGCTGCTGCTGAAAGCAAAAAAAAAACAAATATAACCAAAAGGGGACCCCTAAACTGGAGCTAGAAAATCTATCTAAAACAAAGAAAACACTACCTAGACTTTGTCTAGTAGTGGCAGGGTTAAAACATAAGCACAGGACAGGAATATCACCCCTACTCCTAGTGTCTCTAACAATACGGAGCTACATGTGTGTGAGTCAGTCACAAAAAAAAAAAAAAAAACAACTAGCCTGGTCCAGTTCCCGGGTAGCATTCGTGCCTTAAAAAGTAGTTCCATCACAAAATCACTACAACGACAACGAGAAGCTCAGCATAAATAGCAAACTTATGTTAAGCAACCAAATTCTCAAGCTGCTCTTAAAATAACGACTCTAATCCATCGGGACTAAAAAAAGAAAATATTGTGATATCATTGCGATGTCTCAGAGTCTGCAGATGGAGGGATTTGTTGCAGCTAGATGATATGTCAGACCTTGCCACAGGACACTGCTATTTGCTTCCTGTATCCTACTGACAGATGATGTCAGTTTCTTTATGACTACAACTGTGCCCCAACTTTACACAAGATGACAGCAGTCTCACCCAAACAAGTCATGTTTGTGCCTTACCTCACCAAACCTCACCCAAAGCTTTGTCAAATCAGAACATGTTTTAACTTTTTGCAAGGCCAGAACATACTGTGTTTTGTCATTTAATTTAGATGATTTTTAGTGTAATGGAGCCGCCACAAACAAATAGTAGATGGCTTGACAACATAAGAAAGACAATATGTACCCTACTTGACACACAACACAAAATATTACAGTGATATAAATGTACCACATATATCAAAATTCAGCTTCTTTTCATTGACTGTATATGGAGGTCAGCCAGTGAAATAATACAAAGGACAAAATAAACCTTTTCATTCTTTGTGTTTGGAAAATGTCACTGCCATGTCAAAAATGTTCAACATCCATCCAATATACAGTATGTTTTAATGCATATATAGCAAATACAAAAAAATAAGTAAAAGCCGTCAAAGTTGAACGGTTTCCTACTTCAATAGTTGGTTCACAGGCTGGTTATTCATGAAAATCACCTCTTTTCCTTCATTTCATTAGAAATGAATGAATAAAAGAGATGCAACATTTCACACAATGTGTCGAACTCATTACATTGGAGGATTCTTTGAAGCTGTTTCATCCCTGAGATGGACATTCGCTTGTGTAAGTGAATGAAAAGTTTTTTTGAACAATATTTGTCCAGGGTTCGTCATGTCGTCAACACATCCTGTAAGGCAGAAATGAGAGATTAATGTGTTTTTTTTTTTCTGCAGGACACCTTTCTGAGCCAGTGAGGGAAGAATTGGGGACTTTTTACAGAAGAGCAGGCATCAACTGAAAGAGGCTGTTACTCTGCAAAAGTCACCAAAAAGTATTTCTCAGCAGAGGTGGAAGCCTGGCAGAGTGAGATACTGAATTACAACCCACGTCTTATACTAAATATTAAGCGTGTCACTTGTTCTGTCTCACATATCCCTGTCCGTTCACCCACACCTTTATCAATTACTTGTTTTTAATTAGCTCCCCAATTTCCAGTTTAATTTAATGCCCAATCTATTTATGAGCATTCTACACTTTCCATCTATATATTTTAGGCTTTGGCTCGATCTTTCATCCTATAAACAGTCGTGCCAGACAGCCAAGACTTAAGGCCGTCTGGTGTAGGTGGAGAGATGTATTTGGTGCAGCAGTAAATTATTGAACTGTGTGAAGCTGGTGTCACAGTGAGACGGGGGATGCTAGTTAACCTGCCATGATGAACTGCTTCAATGCCATTTGTCCAGCAGCAGATTATGAAGTACCACTATAGAGTTTAGTCCCTGGATTGAGTAAAAAAAGGGAAAAAAGCCCCTCCAGACAGCACTAAATAGTGGAGAAGGTCAGATTTATTTCCAACATACATCACTATTACTAGCACCCAACAAGAGAGTGGAGCTCAAACAGCACTCAGCCTTTCTTGCTGTAAAAGGATTTTTCACAAATTACAGCACATAGTTTATTCTGTACCCAGTAAATGAGTAATTTATGAATGACAAAATTAACATAATGCATTTTGTTGTTTAATGCTGCAAAACACATACTTGTGGTCATTAAATCACACGGAAATGCACAGAATCATTTCATGGTATGTATGTGTGTTGTGCAGATAGAGTCTGACTAGGACCAGAGTGCTGACTGGGACCTGAAGGACAGAACACTATTATAGCTGTTTTAACATCCTTACATTGGTTACCTGTCAGTTTACACGCAAGCACTTTTTGCTCGTGTGACATAATTGCAATGTATGAACAAGTACAGCCCCTAAAATCATCTGGGTCAAGTCTTCTAGTTGTTCCAAAATGTGTGATAAAAACATTCGGTGAAGCTTTTATTCCCCAAGCTGCTGGAAGATCTGAGAGCAGCTGAAGGTGTAGATATCTCCAAACTTAAAACCTATGTCTTGAGCCTTTGATTAGAATATTTTATGCCCATTATTTATGTTATCTATTCATTTATTTTATAGTGTTAATGTTTTAAAATGCTGTCTTTTTCAGTTTTATCATCTTATTCTATTTAAATCTCTTTCATTGTTGAAGTCTGGTTTTGAAACTTGGTTTTGGTCTTGAACAAAAGTTTGAGAGGTGTGCTCATTTTGCTTTGTGCTATTCGCAGTTGTTTCACAGCTGTAGGGTTTTTGCAGTCTATGTTTCGTTGCCCTGAAACAGCCAATTTAATGATTTTACAGACAAGCAGCTGACAGTGTATGAAAGGGGTGCCTGTGAAAGCTCTCAAAATATAAAAAATAATAAAACTCACCAGAAATTCAATTTCTTTCAGTCGCTTTTTCTTTCAGTTTTTCCCCTTATTCCTTTTTGTCTCTGTACATGACGTATATCAAGTCGAATCATATCGAGTATGTGTGTGAAGTTAAAATCTTTTCAATTCATGCTGACATGTCTGAACCTTTTTTTTGTAATCAACCTGCCTCAGGCCTTTAAAAGGTCTTATTATCCCACTTTTGGTGATATTTCTGCAGGTCTTAAATGTGAATGACAGTTGCATGTCATCTAGGAGACCAGATACTGATACTGCATGTTAGGAGATGAATCCTAAGTCTAGGTTGTAAATGAGATTCTTGAGTGACTACATTATCTATTTTTTGTGAGAACCCCATTCACACAGCTTGGATCTTAGAGAGAATTATCAGCAACTCTGCATCTCCCCTTAGCTTTACAGAGCTTTGAGTCTCATCTCATTGTTTAGCTGTCCGGCTGCATCCTTACTGTTTTGGTTCACTCTCAGTGTTCTCATAGCATCGTTTTCAGCCCCAGCAGGCAGCTTCTGTCTGAGGAGAAATATCTTAAAAGCCACTGGGCCCTACCTGCTCAGCACCAAATGGCAGACACAGTTAGCTGTATACTAGCTGGTGAACATAGTGGAGCATTTAGCAGCTAAATAGCCAGATATTTCCCTCAGGAGTTGGTAGAGAGCTAAAAGAGAGTGAATATGGGACTTACATTGACCTAGTGGACGTGAGCAATATAGAAAAATAAGGAGCAAAGACATTTATATTCAGTTCAGTCCATATATGCATCTCTGGCTGCCTGCCATAGAGTACTGCTGATGTAATGAATTATCTCATGCGGGAATGAATGGATGTTGAAGAGTAGCACATGTATAACATATTGGCATAATCTAGGGGTCACCATGTGCTGCTTTAGTACATCTCTACTGAGCTTCATTGCACACATAAACAATGATTTCTACTGACATTATTAGAAATGGATTCCTCCCTGGACTTAGTGAAGCTTGGAGAAGCCAGCGTGCAGGTGGAGCCAATAAACTGTGTTGAAACAAATCTCATCACTTGCAGTAGATCTACAGCACAGTTTGTTTCATTTGACCTGCTCATCAGTGTGATATAGTTGCCCCACAAAGCGTGTTACTTCAGGACAACACACATTAACTCACATTATTTGTCTGTTTTTTTGTTTTTTTAGAGTAAACTGTTTGACTTGTGATCATTGTAAAATGAAGCATCCTGTGAATTTTTGTCACAGGTCACCAAAGAATGATGTTCCCTCAGCAGATTTAGTATGGGATTAGTTTTGTTTCAAAATGATTCAACAAAATCCCCCGAGATTCAAACAAAGAAGTCATTGAAAGTGACTAATAACAATAAAAGAATAATTTGAAACAAAAAAAAATGACTGCAAAGGCAAAACTTAAATTAATTTCTTACTATAACACACTTTCAATTTTCACTGTCACTTTTCATTTGTTTTTTTTGTTGTTTATTCATTTTTGTTTCTTTGTTTAATATGTATCACCTCTGTACCACATAAAAGTAAATGGCCAAAACTCATGTACAGCTTTATTGTAAGTTTTGCCTTTGAGATACTTGGTTTATTATAATTATCTTTATTCACTTTCTAGAGATTTTGTTCAATTATTATGAAACTAAACAAATCTCTTAATGGACAGGTATGACAGGGCTGCATCCCCATTAGCCAATTACTATTGGAGGGACTGGTGAATGGTCAAGAAGTGATACAAAACACAAAATAAATAAATAAACAAATACAATAAAATAAAATAAAAATAAACAACAAAAATGTAAAAAATAAAATTACAGCAAAATATAAATCCCCCTTTCAGAGTATTGTAATCAAATGGAGCACTTTGTACAGTTTTCTTCCACGTTTTTTGAAATTTGGGAGATTTTGTTAAATTATTGTGAAGAAAAATGTTTCTCACAAGAAAAAAGCAGATTTCAGAAAAAAAAGTAATCATATATAATCTTATCATAACAAACTACCCATTGTAAGTGTTCCAACTTGCACATGCATGACTGTGAACATTTATTGAAATACGTTTGGCTTGAGCATAAAGAAAGAAGCTTTTGACTCTGCTGGACTTCAGCACCATGGACAGAGGTTTTTTTTTGTTTTTATATAGACTTAGAATTAGTTTCACACTTGCTATGAAAAGACTTTTATGGGGCATTTCATGCACCTCAAACAAGCATTAGTGTGATATAAAGGGGTTTCTTCTGAACAAGCACTCATATTATTCTCTGTATAATACATTATACGCCGCTTTCATAGTGATGCTTGATCATGGTTTTCTCTTGGAATTGGACAAAAGAGCAAGTTGTTTGACTGGACAGTAATAACACAATTTTAAAGATTGCAATCCCCTTCAGTAACTATAGTCAGCAATCAGTGGCTATTTCTGATGATGGGTTGATATTGCTGTCAGGCAGAGTTTCAGATACTTGAATGGTGAAAAGTGACAGAGTAAAACAGTTTCTATGAGCCCAAAGTTTTTCAGACATACTGTACAGATTAGAAAATGGCATTTGTTTTTTAAATAAATAACTAGAGATTTCCCATTACATCAGCTTACTGGTCACAGTGACAGCAGCCTTTTAATTCATGGATTTGTGATGCAGCTTTTTGATGGCATTTTACAGCATCATGAGGTTAAATACCCTCTGTCATGAATTAAGACAATAGAAAGAAAACAAATCCATAAGCCTGTATGCATTTACCCCTCCATGCCTGGTTGCACAGCACCCACAGATAACAGCGACACATTAGAAAAAAAATGTTGGCCAACTCCAGGGACAAATACATTTCCAGGGTGACAATTTGTCATTTAATTAGCAAGCACACAATATCAGCAGGACAGTCACCCACCTTGGTTGTTCCATCCATCATGAAAATATGCCACCAGTATTGTATATCCATAATCATTCTCTCCAGACAGAGAATAGGAAAACAATAAGCCACCTTGCATCCCTCCCTCCTCTGTCTCCCCACACCCAAGGCGAGGTAAAGGTTGGCTTGCTGTTTCCCTGTTGCCATTTAGAGGACATCTATTATGGTGATGTCAGGGCGCTGAGGATTGGGCTCCCACTAAGAACCTCCAGCAGGCAGATGGGAGTGAACTTTGTTGCAGCGCTTCTTTCCATCTCCTGTCACACTCTGCCTTCTTATCTAATAAAGTAGACCTGACATGAAAAACAACCTTTAATAACAGAAGTGACCTTTTAGCTGGGAAGTTTTAGTGTATGTGTGTGTGTGTGTGTGGGTGCACATTGAGAGATAGTGGCAGTAAGTTGTCAGGATCAAGGGCTCAAAAGGCTTTTCCATTTACCTGCTAAATATAAGACTCCATATAGAGACAGACTGCTGGAGGTGAGGAGATAAATCTGAAAACACAGCTTTTTTCTCCATTTGGGCCTTCTATTCACACTAAGCTGGCATTTTCAATAACCATGATCAGGTTTTGGAAAACATTCAAAGTGGATTAATCTGAAAGCGCGGGTGTTAGATTGCAGTGTAGGAAGGGAACAGACTAATGAGCTTTTTAATAAAAGCACGACCAACCAACATGGCTGATGTTGTGAGGGGTTATTTTGTGTTTAAGTAAAGCAGATCATTCTGATTTTTGCTACCAGGTAACTGTGTCAAACATTGATCTGATCGAGCATTGAAAATGCCTAACATCAGCCTGGCAGTCACTTAAAAATATGGAGAAAATTTCATTAGTAAAGTTCTTGGTTAAATTTTGTGAAATGCTTTCTTCTTTTCTAACAGCTGTCCAGATCATCTAGATAGATAATCTTTGGTATCCATAAAGTGTGCTCTGAACTTAATCAGCAGATACTGCTTTAATATCAGACATTTAACACCACATTAAAATAATGTGGAATATATGAGACATATATGCTTGGTTTTATCTCACTCGTATTCCTCAGATCCCGATCTGTTGTGTGAGGGTGATTGTTGTAAATATGTGTATATGTAACTTCTGCCTTGTAATATATATAGAGAGTTCCTTGTTAAATAAATGTTAAATAAATAAAATAATAAAAAACAAATCAATGATCTATAAGAGACTACAGGGCTATGTAGAACTACAGAGTTGCTGATATAGCTCCAAATTCATCATTGTGAACCACCTATTTCACAGATTTGATTCGTTGAATGAAAAATATTGATTGTGTGGGTTTTAATATAGAATAATATCAGTACATTACATTATGTGATGGCACGTCATGCTTTAAATTGGACAGGCACAACAGATCAATTGTAAAATACATCAAGTAGGAGAAAACAACAAAAACCACTGTACATTAATGGACATAAAATGATTCCTCTGTCTCACTGCCTCCCCCTTCAGCAGCCTGTGCCTTCACCTTTTGTGTTTACTGAATACATCAGACTGTTTTATTGTCCTGACTTCAGGTAGCTGTTAAATGTATCTCTGGCTTTGATGAAGTGATTAGTAACATGCTGTTATCACCAATGACTTGCCTCAAAGATAAAGGGAATGAACATTGAAGAGTGATATGTCAGAACGAAGACAGAGGCAGAGTTAGATAGTTGGAAAATAACTTGAAAATGTACCTCAGCTGCAGGTTCTTCAGGAGAATATTGTATAAATTAAATATAGAAAGAAAAGTTAGTTGGGGACTTTTTACTTTAATATCAGGATGTATAAGTTAATTGAAACACTATTGGTACACTTAATGAAATTGCATTGCCTTGATCTTCTAATAAGAGGTTGAGTTAGCTCTTTAAAGGATCTTGTCTCAATTCTTGCATTTCAGTGCAGCACCAAGATATTTCTGCTGCCCTTGCTTCAGGCAGCCAGTTAATGCTATTAAGTCTCTGATGAAGTGATTAGCAGCATGCTCACTGAGAGACAAAGAGTTAGCAGGAAATTCAGACTGTGATAAAGAAAGAAGGTCAAATGTACTTCCATGTATGCTGTTTTCCCAGCTCAGTTTCATGTCACTTGTTAACAGCCTGTAAAGCTCGAGTCTGGTTATGGGACTGATATGCTTTACTAATGTTGACAACAAAAGGTGTGAAAGCACTAAGACTGATGCTTCTTTAAAGTGAGTTAGGAGAATGGGCTTAACGTTTTAATGCATTTCCTTCCTCCAAATGCTTGCAAAGACTATGTTCTAAAATGTGCTAAAAAGCTGCAAGGTTTACTTCAATGTTTGATAGTGAACAGTCCTTGTTTTTGCCATGTTTCTTAGCATGTTGATCAGTGAAACAGCATGACACAAAGGTACATCTCATAGTGAGCATGCTCTACAAACTCGTATTCCCTCCTGCTGTATGCACATGGACACATTATGGACATCATCATGCACATGCTACAAGAGCACAAGATACAAACAAAACTGGCACCTGTTTATCAAAATATTGCTCAAAAGCGCTGCCAGTAGTCAAAACTCGACAGGTAGCCTTTAATGTAAACCATGTTGCATTTCTATGCTGATGGAAAATACACATTAAATTTAAACAGCATTCTGAGAGGAGGTCATGTTGGAAAAGGTTAATAAAGACTGGCTGATGGTTTGCGTGAAACATGTCACCATCCAGTGCCCATATCAGTGTTTCCAAAAGACATACAAATCAGAACAGCTGTGGGTTATGGGACTGAAGAGGTAGCTGAAGAATATTGATAGAAATATTTGTCCAAAGGAAAATATACAAGAGAGCTCATAAGCTAACGAGTCTGCTACCCATTTTCAGCAGCTGAAGGCAAGACTTCATAGTGCGCTTTAGAACAGGCTTGAGGGACTAAAAGTCAACAGTATCGATCATTGATCTATAAAATATTTTAATCTCTTGAGTGTTATACCATATTCACATCATGTGCCATAGATGACAGATAGAAAAAATCTTTACTATTAGGGAGCTTTTATATCACTTGACATCCCAAGATGGTTGTGTGATTGCAGAGTGTGAAGGTTATAAATACAGTACAAAAGTTGAGTTTAATTGCCTTGACTATGGCGTCTTATCAGTTTACATTAATTTATCTAGTTTCAAGCATCTTTATCTTGAATCTCTGAGGTTTTAATTCTTACTTTCATCTGTAACCCTAACCCTTTTCTTGCTAGTTTTAAGTTCAGGAATTTATTTGTTGTGGCATTATTTTTATGCTAGTTTCAAGGGTTAGGGTTATGGTATGGTGGCAGATTTTGTTATTTCTAATATTGGAAAATCCTCTCAAATATTTTTTCTTGATTGTGGACAGATGTGGACAAAAACACCATGAAAATGTTGTGATTAAATAAACTAACCATGAGAAAGTATATTCAGAAGCTAATGGAGGAAGGCTAGTTAGGAGATGGGTGGGACTAATGGATTTAAGAGTGATGGGTTACCGTGTTAACCTGTAAAACAGTTGATTGGTTAAGGCAGCATGTGTGTCATTAGAGGGAAATGCTTAAAGAAAGAGACTTTAAATCAGTTGTACATTTTACTCTCTGGCAGCACTTCTGATGAAGTAAATATTAGACGATGAATCACTAAGGAGGGAGAAAATGTGGGAAGAGTCTGGTTGAATCTGAGCCCTCGAAAAGCACCTGCAGCCTGCAATCATCCAGAACAATAGTGAGTGAATGTAAATCACCTGCAGAAATAAACATGTGACAGGACAGATAACAGTGGAGGAGTGAGAGGAGGAGGGCTGGTTGGAAATGTCATTTCCGTGAAAGTGATGGTTCAGCTTCCCTGCCTGTTTAAGTGTCATATCTAGAAAATAAAGTGACAGCAGAGGCCTACCTGCTGGAGGAAAGCTCGCTCTGCAAGAATCTGCAAACATAATGAAAATGTAACATATTAGCTTGTATGGGCTGTTCCCCTGCGGCCTAATGGTTCAGCATAATGACTCTGATGTAAAGAACCTGTCTACCACCCACCAAACCTAATGAGTCAAATGTGTTGCCCTCCCATCAAAGTTCATTCATTTCAAATGAGGCAATCCATTACTACTGCATCTTAGCATTGCTAATGCATTGCACGGCAAATGCAACAGCATGCAAATGACTCTGCAAGGCTTTATTATGATTGCTACAAGCTGAATGCTTTCCCCAGGTCTGACATTTACTTTTACAATCCTCCGTATTGACTTCATGAAACAAATCTTTCTTTGCTTTGCAATATTAAATTCACAACTTTTCTGCTTCCTTTAGCATTCAGGAGTGTAACCTGTTTAACATGGCAAGTTAAGCAGGTGATTTTGTTCTTGAGGGAGTGACATGTCAAAGATGAGTAAAACAAGAGAACTGTTTGTCTTGACAAGATGGAGTGCCTGTTTAAAGAAGCTTCATTTTTAAACTCTAGATTCAGATTCAGATTCAGATTCAGATTCAGATTCAGATTCAGATTCATTTTATTCTTTGTCCCAAAAGGGCACTTAGTTTGCAGCAGGAATACAGAAAAAAACAACACAGACCACACAACAGATTAAACACAACAACAAAATTAATTAGTTGCAGTTAAAAACATGAATTTTATAAAAGAAAAACAAATAAATACGTCCAAGCCGGGGACGGGGGGACTAGGATGGACAAGGACTATCTCCCTCTGTAAAGTGTGTTCAGTGCTTGGGTGGAAAGAGATTAGTCTACAGATTAATTTATAGTTGTGTGACCGGTTGCTGTGGAAACAACAGACCCTCAACAAGAGATTAAGCCAAATATTTAAATTTGACATTTATGGCAAAGCCCTGCTTCTATGTCAAACATATGGATAATGAATGAGGTTTTGAATGTGTTTTTATCTTTTTCTTACAGAGTATTCTTCTCGAGGCAAAATGCTGACTGATCACAAAATGTTCTAGCTGTGAACCAAATAAATGATCCTCTCTTATCTTTTGAGGCATTCATTTTATTTAAATACTTTAAACTCTCTGAAAATGGATAGCCAAACGTCTAAGTTTACAATCTCCTTACTGTCAGTATGAGGGCATAATAATACGATGGTTCAAGCAAAAAGTGCATGTCAACATTAATGGTAATGACCACAGGTTAACCCGTGACTAGCAGTCTAATGGCGCTTTTCCACTATACAGTTCTAGCACTACTCGACTCGACTCAGTACGGTTCCAGAACAGACCTTTTCCATTACAAAAAAGTACCTACTCAACGTGGGCGGGGTCGTCATAGCACGGCTCCGCAAATCTGCTGTGACTTCGTTTTATACGCGACACAAAACACATAAACAATGGAGGACATTGAGGCAGTGGTGTACTTGCTGCTGTATGTGGCTTTTTGTCACACACAAAGCAAGAAAATTGTGCCGTATGGCTGTAATACTGTTTGCCGGTTTTTAAAAATGCCGGGTTTGATTCTTCTGTGGGACGGCTCATGACTCTTCCAGCGACAACTCTTCTGACCAATCAGTGGCCGGCAGTCTGTTGACGTCACATTTAGTATCGGCTCGGCTCGCTTGGAACCTCGGCAGAGCAGGTACTAAAAAAGTACCAGGTACCAGGTACTATCCCTAATGTAAAAGAAAAAAAACGAGTAGAGTCGAGTCGAGTCGAGTCGAGTCGTGCTAGAACTGTATAGTGGAAAAGCTCCATAATATAAATCAATCAAATGTGTCAAACAGGTTCTGTGTGTGAAAGTGGTGTTAACAGCAGTAGGATATTTAATAAGCCACAGATCAGCAATGACATCTGTTTACTACATTTCACCTAATTCCGTTTAATTGAGGTAACTCGAAATTCATAGACATAATAAAAAACCAACAGTAACCTCACAGCATAATTGACACAAAAACATTGACTTGAAGAAGCCGAAAGGTGCCTGTCAAACAGTTTCTCAAATCTTAACTGTACTGTAATAAGCTTAACTGGTATATTCATATATTTTATAGCAACGTGAACTCAATCAGATGGTGCTATAAATCAATCAGATTGATTTGTTGATTTTATTTATGGATTATCAGTTAAGAGACAAAAGAATCAAAGCGTGGTCCCAAGATGTCAGAAGACAAAGAAAACTCAAAGACACACAGAACATTCAACAACAAAAAACTAAACTAAACTAAACACATCCCCTCAATTTACAAAAAAATAAGAATAAGACAAAGACAACCAAAACAAACTATTTCAAAAGCAAATCTTCCTATAGAACTGTTACCCTGTTCACAAAATAGTCCTAACCTGACCTCTATAAGCCCCTTTCATATATAAAAACACATGATTCAGTTTGTGTTGTTTAAGTCGGAACTGTACTTGCAGCAGTCCTGACCTTCTGAATTCAATGCTTCCGGGGGATGCATTTAATAAATACTTAATATAATATTAGTTTGCATCACCCACAGTGTAACTGGACCAAGTCACTCTACCACACAGAACATGCATTATCAAAATTACACTGTGACAATGATGACACATTGTCATTGTTGTTTACAAACTCAATCTAGACCTACCCTATATCAAAAGTGCCTTGAGATAACTTTTGTTGTGATTTGACACTATAAATAAAAATGGATTTATTGATTGATTGATTGATTGATTGATTGACAAGAAGTTTTCTAACTGAAAAGTCATACATTCTTGTTCTTTTAAACAAAAACTTGGATAACATTATGAGGATGGAAAACCCAGAACAACTACAGTATTAGTCATGTGTTCAAGCACCAAAAATGACCCATGTTTTCCTACCCATAATATGACAGTAATGACAGACTTTTGTAAGTAGTATAGATGGAAGACGCATGACCTTATCCATCCACTAAAACCATTAGGGATGAGGTTATTGTGGATGGTGTCTGATATTGACATTAAAACATTAAAGACTGTGATTCGTGTCACATTTCTTACCAACAACAAAGACATTTTTTTAGTGGACAAACCGTACAGCCACCCAATGACATACAAAACTCACATTCACTGATCGTTACAGAAGTTTTAAATAAATAAAAGAAATTGAGAGATATGTTAGTTTTAGCTACAGTAGAATATGACGATGAGAAGGGATCATGCAGGCAACCATCCCATCATGTGAGATGAGAGATTCTCCATGTAGTTGATGAAAGCTTGCCATATGTTACAATCCATCATATCCGTTAATCAGTAGGTTAACTTTTTCCAGGGGTATGCAACTGTTCGCTTCTGAGAGCCACGATCCAACTGGGAATGGGAGATCTGACTTCCATTTCATTGCATTTCAACACTTTTTTTTTAGCAATAGCCAGTAGGATTTCTGTAAGATTGATGGAATGACTATGTGTAAAATTAGAATTTGAGAGGTTGCCCAAAAGCCTTTTTCTCAGGATCTATTGGGAAAGTAACTCCATGAATTGTGGATAAAGCATCACAGATCCCCTGCCAAAAACACTGCCAAGTGGAGTGGAAAAGTCCTCTACTAGACCACACAAACAAAGGGGTGAGAGATTGGGGTTAAACCCGTGTAGCACATTTGAAAAAAAGAAGAGAAAAAGAAAAAAAACTGAATTAACCTTTATCTTGAATTTAGTGTGCATGTAACACCATTGCTACATAAATCCCTTCACAGTTCTGGATCAATCCCTGTACCAGTGTCCCCCTCCCACTATATAATGTATATAATCTATATCTACATAATGTATTATCTACTATCTAGTGCCAGTATAAATTATTTAGTTCCTTCTTCTTATACATCAGTATGCCCAGGTATTTAAGCCTGCTGGGTGACCACTTAAAGGGAAATATGTGTTGAATAGTGTCATAGACAATACCCATCTACCCCGGGAGATTTATTTGAGGGCAACAATTTCATAGCTTCGCTTAATTCGGATATTGAAAATGGTTTGCTCATGGATTCTCTGTCTCCGTCAGATAAACATAGAAGATTAAGTGGGGAGAAAAAAGAATCTATTGCTGACATGTCACCACTTGGCTGAGCAGCATACAAGTCACCATAATATTTCTTAAAAGCATCATTAATTTCAGTGAGGTTATTAGAGATTCTGCCAATAGTTACTTCAATTCCATTAGTTGCCCCTCCTTACTTTCTTCTGTTTTTAACTGCCATGCCAGCAACTTTTTCTTCTAGCCCACAATATCTTTGTCTAGACCTTGTGATGAATTTCTCTATTTGGTTTGTTTTCAAGTTATTATATTGGATTTCTTTTGCTTACTAAAGTTTCGAAACAGGTCTTTACTTGGTGTTTCCTGTTTTTTTTTTCTGGAATTGTAGTTCCACTTTCTTCCCATAATCGTATTTTGCCTCCTATGCAATTTTGGACTGACATCCACGCTCCCCAGAGGATAAATCCTACTTACTTTTGTCAACACCTGCCTTTACCACTATAATGCTGGCTCACATTTTACATCTGGGGTTCACTAGAAGTTCAAAGTTTTCACTTGAATTGACAACAAACTGGTTCCAAGATAATTCTTTTGATTTTTTTTCAGTGATATTTTGATGTTTGATTTCGCATCATCTGCTACTTACTTTGGTTTATGACCATATACCTCCAGAACTCATGACATGCCCTTCAACATTAGCTCTAATTTTGGTGTAGTGCTAAGTGACAAATGTTTACATGATAAAATGCTAAACCAACACAGTGAACATGGTTGACATTAAAACTGATAAACACGGTAGCATTATCATTGTGAGCACATTAGCATGCAGATTTGAGCATTTACCCTGGGTTATGATTAGGATAAAGGGGCTTTAGGGGTTTTGGGGTTAGTGTTAGTTTTCTTAGTTACAGCCTCTCAGAGCCACTAGGATGGCTATAGAATCAGTCTTCTTAAAGGATTGCCATCTTTTCAATTTTGTAATTTAGCTTACTATTTCTTTTTCCTAAAATGTCATCGCCTGAATTGTCATTTTCATATTCAAGATGTAAGAGGCATCTGGGTTTTTTTTTCCTCTTTTTATAAATTAAGAAAGTCTTTTTAAATAGACTCATGCACTGTTGAGTTAATGGGATTGAGACCTCAATTTGAAACAAATCCTTACAGGAGAATTTAATCGTTCAACTGAATTCAACATGAAAATTCTAATTTTTGGGGGGGGGCCTGAGAGCCACACTGTGTTTATCTGTTTAATATCAGCCACACAATGTACAATCACCCCAGCAGTCAATTCACATTCAAACTCTGAGAAGAGAAAAAAAGAAAAGAAAAGAAAAAACCAGTAGGAGAGTGATCCAAAGGAGTATTAAGTGCTCATGAATAACTGTCTGCGCCAACGGGCAGAGATTACCAGATAATGTTTTCAGGTACCAGCGGGGAGATGCTTGCTTTAAGTGAGCGCAGAGCTCTGCCTCGACAAAGTGTCTCCATTGTAGCTTTGAGGCGAAATTTCACCCACTCTGCTCAAAAACTCAGTTTTTAGTTGTGCGACTGCGGCGCGACAAGTAACCCTCTGTTCTTTTTTCTTCAGTTTCATCTGGTAAGAGACAAACCAAGGAGGGAGTGGAGCAAAACAAGATGCATATTGACAATAGAAAGCAGTCTTCAGCACAATGATATAATAATACAAACTTTGAAAAAGGGGAGAAATAGAATTAAAAACATGAAATAAGGCATCAGGTTTACCAGTGTAACAACTTCATGTGTCACTACTGAAGCACAGCCAGACTTAAAAAAATAAATTAAAAAAATAAATACATAAATAACAATAATAATAATAATAATAATAAGAAGAAGAAGAAGAAGAAGAAGAAGAAGAAGAAGAAGAAGAAGAAGAAGAAGAAGAAGAAGAAGAAGAAGAAGAAGAAGAAGAAGAAGAAGAAGAAGAAAAAAAGACATGCAGAGACAAGAAGGCGTACAGGAGAAACAGTATTACTGTAGCATCGCTCTGAGATTTCCCAGTTGTGTAAGGGTTTTCATTCACATTATAAACTGTTACTCCCATGAAAGTGTGTGTGAGTGTTTTTCAAAAGCTGCCAGTATGGCTTTCTGCAGGAAACCCAAAACATGGCAAATAAAGGCAGTTGCCCTTCAACATATATGCCAGTATGAACACTAAGCAGCTACAAACCAAGCCACAAACAGGTTGCAAGTTAAAGGTGCCGTGGAGAGCTCTCAAGGTTTTCAACAGAAGTTTACTGATGTGAAAGGCTACTTTGTTATTTTCTTTTACATTCCATTATACATCTTAACATACTAAAGTAGCTTAAGAGCGACACTAGAAAATTCCATAATAGAGTTTAGTGCATTATGAATCCATTATACTGCTATTATAAGGCTTATAGACATAATGTACACTCTGAATAAAATATCAGGAGGGCCATTCTGCTCTTAAGTTGTACTCTGTTGTGCAAAGGTTATGTCTTAACATCTTTATGGGTGAATGGACTGAAAACCCTCTTTAAGATGTCACCTCTCCTTCAGCTTCACCACCTCTTCATCACAGAGGTGCATTTTATCACTTTTTCTTTTCTTTTTTTAACCTTGATAAACCTGTTCTCCTAACTTCACTTAAAGAGCAGGTCACCTTGGTGTTCTATTACCATTACACACTAAACAGTGCTTGTTTCATATGGTTTAGACGCAGAAATGTCACTGTAAAGTGGTGATATTTTAAGGTCTGTGCAAATGTTAATAACCAAAATATCATTCAATATACCAACATAATTATTAATGTTATTTCTATATAATTCACATTTTAATTCATCTTAACCCTTAACACTTAAAGTAAACCTAAAATCAAAAAAGACAAAAATGTATGTATACAGGGAAGCTCCACACACGTATATGATCAGCATGGTGACACATTCCTAGAAATAGTATGATAGCATTACACTGCAATTGCATCAAATGCATGCAATCAAATGTATTAATGCCTATATAAGATGTTTAGTTTATTATACAGTATATGCATATGTGCATCTCTCAGAAGAGTACTGTTACTATTATGTGAGGTAACATGACAGACTGTTACATGTAGGCTAAATGGAAGGAAAACTATCAAATTAACCAGGCAAGATGAAAGCAATAATCATTACCATTCTGCTTATATTAGCCATTTTCACCACTACAGTCATCATTATCACCATCACTATCATCATTTTTTGTCAGGACACATCTACAGGTCCACAGCAGCATGGCGGTTTGGCTGCTCAGTAATCGCACTTTCCGATCTGGTCCCACAGACTCTCTCCAGTCTCAGGGGATTAAGGCTGACAGCTCAACAGGAAGTTTAGAAGATAAAGTAGAGTGGTCCAACTCTGACAGTGGCTGCAGTTACATATAGGAGTTGTGCTGATTAATCATGATCTGGGTTGTAGAAAGTTTAAAATATTTTTCATGTGAGTCAATACATTATATATTGATTATATATTGACAATATCCATTCAAACCTGGTCATACCAGCTTTTTAAGAGTTACACCCCCTGAACTTGCACATCACTGATGCCAGGTTTGAACAGAGGTGAAATAGGCTTGAAACTTTCAGTACTTTACTGCTTGTTTATTCTGTAATTAGCTGACACTTTATAAAACTAATTTCAAAGGAATTTCCTCAATTAACTGATTCACTCATGTAGGGAGTAAAGCTCAATTTTGGTGACCAATAGCAAACTGTCTTCATAGTACGGACCTTTATGGGAAAAGAAGGCCCAAAAGTCCAAAATGGAGGAAGCTGTTGTAGCTTTTTAGCTGTTAGACCATCCATTTTTATTCAACACTGCTCTGACAGTGTAAACTGATTCTGAAAAGAGGGATACTATGCAGACATTGAACAAAAACATAATTTGAGCAAACTTGTCTCATTAGCGACCAAGTTAACTAGCTTGACAGTTAGCTTTATTAGCTTGGAGAGGAACAACATATTACTGTGTTGTTTTTACTTACAACTTGTTTTACACAACTACACCACAACAGGAAAGGAAGGTAGGGTTTAATGACTTCTTTATATAGAGCAATTTAAATTTGTTTAGCTGGACTTTAAACATGCATACTAGATAGTTGTCTGCTGTATTTCTATCACAGTAGCTACTCAATGAGAGTATCAAGCTGCACTTTCTGATCACAGCCTTCCTTCCACTACTATACTTGTGGATAGATCTCAGTTTCGGGCAGACTTACTTTGTATGGTAAACAAATATGGTAGAGTGTGCAGCTCAAAATCACAGAGCAGCAGATGAATACTATCCACCACGGTGCCTAGAATCACTTAACCTTGTGTATGCTAATGTGTCCGTGTGAAGCTGACACAAAAGACCAATTATTTTGTAGATCCTAAACTTCATGTGCCTGAAAAAATGTCTTTAACCTAAATCAGCTAACTGTTTGATGGGCAAAATAGACATATCACATTTTAGAAGTTAACATTTAAGTTTTTTTTCATCCTCCACATCAATGACTCAGCTCTTGTATCAGTAATCAGATCTTTTATCTCCAACCGAGCCAAAAATACCCCTCAAACTCATCTCTTTTCGATACGGCGTCCTTTACTTTCTGTGTGTTTTGGCTGATAACACCACTGTGCTGTGTTCACCATGACTAGTACTTTTAATCAGATGTACCTTCCAGCGAATGCAGCTCCCTCATTAGCATTCACTGTGTTCACCCCGGTGCACTGCCGGCCGCTCTCGTTCCCACTCACAGCGTTGTCTTCTTCACTGTAGGATATGATACATAATGCATGTACTCCAATGACTCCCTCTTCGCTCCCTTTTTTTCCTTCTCCTATCTCCCCATCCGATGGTCCGGTGAGAATAATGGGGTAAAGGACACGATATTAACAGAGAGAGAGAAATGTATTCCCAGCAAATCCAACCTACAGAACTGAACTCAAACCACATATGAGCAGCAACTATGGTAAATATAAATATAATACATTAATTATCAGTATGCAAATGTTCTTTACATGAACTTACTGCTTATCTGCAAAGGGTAAAGAAAAAAAGATAATGATGGGAAAAAGATCAAGTATGAGACAGACAGATCAAGACAGATAAAAATATCTGCTTTTACGGCAAAACAAACACAATGTTGAGATAAAAGGAACATATTTGATGAATATGTAAAAAATGTGGAAAACAGGTTTAAGGAACTAACAGGAAGCAGCAACGTTGCTATTAAAGCTACAATACAACTTACTTTTGGGTGTTTTGTTTAACTTCAGGAGGAGATAATAGAGGTTGTTTTTTAAAAACTTCAGTGTCCCATTTTTTTAGTTTTAACTATCATCAATAGGCAAACCTATTTTGAAGCTATAACAAAGTTGTACCATAAGTGTTTGTTGGAAACATCCAATGCAGTTAACAGATCAACTTTAGCTTTGACCAACTGTATTTGACAAAAATGTGCAGACACATGGATTTCTTGTGCAATAAGGGATTGATACATATTTTTTCCATGCATGCATTTTTAGTTTTACCTTCAAATGAAGTGCTTCAGTTAACCTAGCTAATTTGTGGGTTTATTTATGACTTGTCTGATCATCTAACTGCTCAAACCAAGTTTTAATAAACAATGATTATATTTGAATGAAAAAAAAATAGAAAATAAATTGTGAAAGGGTTGTTCTGCTCTCAACCTTTTCAGCCTGCACGTTTGCATAATAAAGTTAAGCATTTCACGTTGGAGGACTTCAACAACCTGATATCCTACACTAAGCAGCATGCAGTGAACTAAACACAGCTTACTAAACGTCTTCTTCATGGTGAATGCCCACTGTTTGTAAAATATGCTTGTTAATTGCTAGCAAAAAAAACTTGAACCTGGCTCAGCTTACCTAGAATGATTGTGACCTTGGCAACTTTCAAGAGATGTGAAATCATGTCTCATAGTAGGGGACTAATTGTCTTCACAGTCATGAATGCATTACTCAAATCAGCCTTCCTGGATTGTGAGTCACCTTCTCATTGGTACCTGAAGCAAAGAGCCTCCACAGCCACTTGCAGTCAACCGTCTGAACACCCACTGAGTCAATACAGGATAGATCTCTTCTGTGAAACTGTGTACACAGCAGTGGGTCTTTCATGTGTTCCCTTTGCAATGCTTTAAAGTGTTGTTTTCTCTGCCTGGCCTGTTGTCAGTATGTGTATTTGACTGTTTCATCTGAAACAATTGCAGACTGTTTGCCTTTAGCTGGTGATTGACGGTAGCTAATGTCATTAGATTAGTTGCCTAGCAACAGTGAAAGGACGCTGCCAGTGTCTTTTTTTTCCTTTTTCAGGCTTCTCAGAATAAAGGCTGTGTGGTGCCTTTTAATTTTTCAAGTCTACCAAGCCTATTGCGTCCTAATCAGAATATTTACATTACTCTGATTAGTGTCTGTGTTGGCTAAATATAAGATGCAATTATCTTCATTTTTAAGCTCTGATCAGGTCAGCATGTGAGTAATCTTGTCTGATTTCGAGTATGCTTTGAGAAAGAGAATTCACCCATCTTCAGGTTCTTGCAGTTTGAGAAAAAAAAAAGTTACTTTCATGAAAAATGAACAAATTCCATCCACTGAGAAAAACAGTGAGATGTGTTGAGGGTGTTCTATGTTAAAATTGAATGTCCAAAACAAATATATATATATATATATATATATATATATATACTCCATGCATACTCATCTTGATTCTTTCTGCTTGTGATCATCAGCTGTCTTTTCTTTCACATTCCCTCTTGTTCTTCTCTTGTATGTAGCAGCTAATTCCCTTCAGATTGGAAAATCCATTACCACCCGTTACTTTTTCTGTCTCAGCGTTTCCCTCTCTGTTTCTCAGCTTTCACTCTTCTCTTCGCTAAATAAACCTCATCAATCTACTGCAACAACAAAGCCTCCACAGTCTTCAGAGACGGTCCACAGCATGCTCTGCTGCACCTCAGACCCCGCTCGGCTCAGGCCTGGAGGTGAGGATTCAGACACAGTTTGGCCTGGTAAAATGTTTCTCTGACAGATGATGGAGAGCATGTATCAGGCCAAGACACCTCAATTCAAGGCTGTAACCTACACACTGTAAAACTAATCTTGTGCTAGGGGATATTTCAGAGGGTTAAATTACAGTTTTCACATTGAGCTTTGTAAGGAAACTGTCCTTACTATTGTTCAGTTGTGTGAACACTTATAACAACTTGTGTTGCAATGGTTTCATGCAAGAATATTGTAGTTATCTTATTTTATTTTCTGTGAGAAGTGCTCATATAAGTGTTCTGAGTCAGATTGAACTTAACTTGTTGTACAGTAAGTCATTACACTCATTTCTGCCTGATGAAAGTAATCTGTTCATGAGTAGGTGCGCATTCAATAACTTCCAATAAGGTTATCTGTTCTACTTTGTTTGCAGGAATTTTGAGTTCATAAAAATATCGCCAACTAGTAAAAATAATTTCACACTGCAGAGAATGCTGTTGGAAATGAGCAGAAAAATGTGTCAGTATTAGCAATTGTATTAAAGGACCTAAAACAATTACAAATTAAAGCTGCCAGCAGGGTTGACTGAGCCCTCACAGCTTTGTGGTAATGACCCTGATCGTGATATTATGTGTGCATTACGTGGTGCTGAAGATGGCATGTTGTAAATTGTGTTTACACTTGATGAACTATGTGTCATTTAGGCTTAAATTCCTGTTCCTGTTACCTGTAGGCATTACTAAATAAGTGAAATATAAATTCAGCAATACATCTACTAGAGGACAGATGACATGGATATACGTTTTCATGAATATTGGACATTGCGTTTGTGATAATTATCACATCCCGCGTCCCATGTGTGGCACTAGAGAACACCCATTAATTATAAGTCATGTGTGTTGACCACACCATGTACATTTAATATGTCACATGAGGCTGACTTCGTACATTAGGTAATTTTACACAAGTTGGTCATTAATGCAGTCATACATTTAGCTGAAGTTTCCTGACATGCATATACATTTTCTTGAATACTGGACATTACACAAAAGATTTAAATATCACTTCCTGTGTCCACTATGTGGTGCTAGAGAACACCCACTTACAATATGTCATGTTGCTGTATATCATTTGTAGACCACACCATGTAAATTCCATGTAAATCGGATGATGATTTTCATATGAGGCTGCCTTCCTGTTGCACTGTTACCATGACTCAATATCGACATGTAGATGTGTTCAGACCTGGACTCTTATCAAGGATAAGAACTTTGGGGCAGATTGGAGAGAGATAAGTGGAATTCTGAACATCCTGTCTACACAAACCTGTATTCTCAGCCCAGTGCACACCTAAGCAAAAATGCTCTCTAAAATACAGAAATTAGAAATGTAAAGGACACTTTACATGGAGACAGCTGGGTTTTCCTTGATGTTAAAAATAACTGTCCATGTGCTCCAAAAACAAAACAAAACCATGATTTGCTACCAAGTCACCATGCATAATTTATTTTCAGGTAATTATACCAACTAACAATAGTTAATACATTTAAATGTTACACTGTGTAATAACATTAACCATGTTTCAAATTGTTTTCAAATTCTTACCTAAATGTAGGGTTCAACAAAGTTTGTTCAATATAAGGGATTCATGGTCATGTCCAGCCTTAAAAAAAGCCTCTTGGAGCCATACTGAGGTCAGCCATTTTGAATTTAATATGCAGTTTGCACAGTTTTTACACATTAATCAAATTCTTGAGTCGATTGCAGTAAAGCAGAGGTGTGTTGATGTGTATTCACAGGGATACACAATGGTATGTATACCCTCTGTGATGACAGATTTACTGCTGCCTTTGAACAGTTACATACATATCAGTGCGCATCTTGCAGAGTAAGGCTGCAGTTAATCATGTTAGAGTCTTTCATATAATCTGTGGTGTTTACTGTGCACAGAGACAAGCCTTTAAGCCAGTGCTTTGTGGCAGAGGAAAGTAGCAACACTGCAATATAAAAATACTCCATTATATGTAGAAGTCGTCCAAACTGTCCTCTAGGTATGTCGTTCAAAAAATGTCACCTGTGAGTGCGATGCCTACTGATGGATTAATGTGGAAACAGCATTCTACTGCTGGAGCAGGGGAAGGTGGTGCTAGTTTGAAATTTTTATTATATACTCTTCCAAAGTCAACCACTACACCACTAAACATTTCCATTATGACGTCCAAACATTTCAGAGAAATGCTTTCAAAGAAAAGGGACATTCATCAGGTGGTACAGATGCCAGTGGTGGATCTGCATCACAATGTTTCACAATTTTTCTTTTTTCTTTTTTATTAGCACACCAGGAACCTCACCCCACTGGCCCCTACAGCCAAAGCAATCATTGAGCAACAAAGAGCCAAACAACTTAGACAAAGCTGTTGTGCAACCAGAGCGAACACTCATTCCCTTTTTTCACCATTTTAATTCAAATTAAATATTCAAATTAATTCATTGGATATATATATACATATATATATGAAAAAAATTAATTCATTGGATTAAAAATAATAATAAACAGTAAAGTAATAATAATATAGTTTATTGGGAAAATGCTTTTTGGGTGCTTTTTTTGTTTTTTGTTTTTTCCACTCCTGCAAGTTGCAAGATTAATACATCCATGCGCCTAAACAATGATGATTTGAATACTTAATCAAGCACAGTGACAGTTCAACACACTGCTACTAAATCAAACACATACAAATAAATAGAACACAATCGAATGAATAAAGCAACTTCACCAATGTGATGTCACATATTCAGTATAAAAAATGCTGCAAATGCTGTATTTAAACCTCATGTTGACAGTTGAAGCATCTCACTTTTTTGTGCTGTACAGGAATCACAAATAATGGAAAAAGAGAGCGGGACACAATGTGTTCTCTGTGTCTTCACACCTTTTTCTTCTTTCTGCTCTGAAGTTCTGGTGCCATTCCTGTTAAACTACTCGTAAAGCAAATGCTGGCATGGCTTCATTTACTACTGTCCCCTTTGATCCCCCGGTTTGGCTGCCAGCTCCACCTGCAGCCAAGCAGGAGACATATTAAGCTGCGCCTTAGGACTCAACTATGCAGATTTTTCATTTCTTTGACTGTGAGAACATTTTATGTTTTCACATCACAAATGATGATAAAAGGTAGCAAAATATGAGTCTTAAAAATGAAATGTTAGACTTGACATGGGGTTTAGTCTTAAGTGTGGGGTAGCTGCACATAAGAACATACAGTAAAAAAGTTATTTAGTGAATTTATGAGTTTGTCAACTATTATCTACTACAGCTTTGATGCTCTGCAAAGCAAACATCCAATTCCTCTTATAACTGAGAGGCAATTATTCCCTAAAATAATATGATCTGTCTTTACTTTTATGGTAGAGTCAGTGGGAATATTACTAATTGAAGCAGCACTGCCCACTCATGGACCCTTACTATGTGAAAATGGCTTCTGTAACACTCATTTGCATTCATTTCATGCAGGGAGGAAAGAGAGATAAAGAGAGAGTTAGAGGAGGCAGAGAACATAAACAAAGACGAGTGGATGGGCAAATTGGAGGCAGAATAGTTTAGCAAATGAGCTGACAATGAGAGTTTCACCCATCAACTGAGCCAGGCCTCCAATCTCGCAGGGATCCCGCTGTCTGCATACAGCTGTTAAGAAGAAAAATGTGTCACAAAGCACTGAGATGAGATCCATTTCTCAGATTTTTCATTCTGCTTTTTTCAAAGACATAATTATAAACGTATTTTTGTGTGTCGACATAATAACGAGTGGCACTGAAATAAAGGAAGACAATGCTAAAACCATTAATGTGTCTTGACAGTTGTTTCCCATGACCCAAAATACCTTTTATTCAGTTACACATGAAGAAAGACAATGTGTCCTCTCTGTGTGCATGTCCCCCCGTACTTTATTCAGTGAAGTTTTAAGCAATGTGATGTGAGGCTGATGTGTTTTCTCAGGATTTGTGCTATAACAATATTTCCTGGGAGGGCTAGTTTCACTTATTTATGTATACGATCAAGGCAAAGTGGAGACACGTCATGGTTATTTCATTGCTTATATCTGCCGTACTGGACTTCAGGATTGTCGGGAGACCAATAGGGTAGATTCTGCTCTTATTTGGGCCAGATGTCAGAATTCAAATCCACACTGCAGTACACTCACTACTGACGTTGTAACATGTATGAATCTGCACTGTTCACTGCGGTGGGCTTTGGCTACTCTCAGGTTTTTAATTATGCAGGCAAAGAAAACATGCTATGCATCCTAATATGACTTCTTTTTTTAACTTTACAGAGCTGATGTGTATCAAACCATTTATCCCACACACCTTAGTTACTCCACCTGATAATTGGCTTGTCCACCAACAGGAAATTGGTGCAGCTGTTAAGGCCATATTGATATCATTTGGCTAAAAAATGCCTCGAGCATGTCACCAGTCTGGCTATTAAGAGTGTTTAGGTCTGGGTGATTAGTGTGTCTGACTTTAATGTGATTGTGATAATGATGTAAATGTAAAATTTGTTTTGACTAACTATAATTAACAATATAGAACAGTTGACGCTGGATTCAAGGCTTACCAAGAAGTGGTATAAGTGTGCACAATCAAGGTAAACAATCCTGAAGTATGCACTGGGGTCTTTGTGATTTGTGGTGGATGTGGCATCTTTAGGTTGTTGCGATCAGCGTATTCCTTGGTCTTGGCCACAAGGTCATCAATGGTGGGATCCTGTCATAGTCTGCTCAGTCATTGGCAAAGTGTGTGGCAGATTCCACTGACCCCCAGGTTTTGACTTGGGTATGTTCTGTGGCACATCTCCCCCTTGACAGTCTTGTTGCTCTCCCAAGGTACTGAAGGACTGTAAAATTTCTCAGGCGAGCAGACGCGACAAATCCACAACTCTGACACACCACTGAGTTGGGCACAGGGCAAGCATGTATATGACATCTCCACATCCAAATAGGGACTGATACAAGGTATTGGTACTCTTTGCTGAATCGTTGATAATAATTGCAACATCTCACAGAAAGTTCAGCTGTATCGTGAGGACACATTTCCTCCAGTTTAGCCTGTGCCCCTTTGAACCCTCCAGACATATTGCTGGCTACATCAAAGCAGTAGCCTTTCAGCTTCCCCATGGGCAGATTGAGTACAAGCACATGCACAAAAATAGCATCTCTGCTGTTGTGTCTGGGGCATTGTAAAAGCTCAGAGAAAAGTTCTGAACTTCTAGGTTGTGATCGTCAAACTGTATATTGCATGAGAACTGTTCCTTGCTATTGATATCTGTGCTTCCGCCAGCAGTTAAGCTTGGCTCCCATTTGTCTCTGAATATCATGGGCAAACAGCCGCAGGATTTGATATTGGATGTTGTTAGGCATCCAGTTGTCTCTCCTTTTCAGCCAATTATTCAAGCCAGGATCAGTGTGCCCCCTTTCCATGATCAGCTGCCAAAACACCCCATCCCAATTTGAAGCCCCTCTCAGTGGGATTCTCTTGCGCCCCAGGAATCTTATACAGCTGAAAAGGAGATCCAGCATCTTCCAGGCAGTCCTCTGTTCTTTTGCAATGGCTCTGAATAGCAGTGCATTAATTGGGGCAAGATTTCAGCCAAGATTTCAGTCAATCTTTGAGTCGCATCTAAATGAGTGTGAGACTTCGCATGGTCCCTAATGTTCTCTGTTGCTTTTCTCAAATTGGAAAAGCCTTTCTCCTTCAAGAAGACATTTTTGAACTTGCTCTTGTTGGCTGACCTGCACACACCACACACAATGCTGTCACTGTCTGCAATGTATTCTCACCACTGCTACTCTTTGAACCAGGTGAGCTTGCAGGAGCGAGTGAAGCTCTCCTTGGTGAATTTTTGGATAGGGAATGCATAATTCTTTGTTAGTCTGATGAACACTGCACCTACCCTTTGAGTATCCTCAGGAGCTGGGGAAGTCTTAACAAGTGGGGCGAACTGCTGCTGCCCCTGTTTCTGTGGGCCTTCTGGCACAGATCTGGGAGATGCAAGTCAACTTGTCAGCTGTCATTTCTGTCTGTCACTGTTGCTCTCTTTCTCTGAATTGAATATCTGCTTTTGTGACATTGCCTTCAACCGCTAGGCTAATTTGACCCCACTTGCTAGCTAAACAGGTCAACATACACACGCATCAAAAGTTCTCTGTGTGCAAAAATTGCTCTGTGTATACATCTACATGATTATGCATTTATGTGAACATCATGTTAGTATACATTTTCATACATTATTGTGTGTTTCATTAATTCACATGTAAGCTACAGCATATGTTGTGTTAAACTTTAGTAACATTGGTCAACAGTTTTTCTCGCTAGGTTGTAAAGGTGCCCTTCTTAGCTAAAGATGATGCAAACTGCACTGGCTTGACTGTTTGTTGATTTATTTAAAGACGTATGAAGTGCTATGAGCTTATCGATCACATCATTAGGCTATAAAAGCATATATTCTTTATGTTGTAAGGAAACATGAAAGACAGAAAGAAAAGTCAGAAAGAAAACATTTGGTGCAGTAAAGGGAAGCCACCCCTACTTCCAATGTCTCTGCTGTTGTAACCATTTGCATATATAAAACAAATGATTTGCAAAAAAGAAAAGGAATGTTGGTATGTAATATTCAAAAATATAATCATTTATCTTAATCCACAATTGTCCAGAATTGTCTAATCTAGTAGTTTTACAAGCCTCTGTGCCATCTATATATACACACACAGTGTACATACAGACACATTTATAACCCACCCAGTCACATCAGTAATAGATAAGTGGTGGAGACATGGTCATAATTTCACTGTAGCTAGCGGAGCATCTTCTGAGGTTAAAATGTTGACCGCTCTGGAGGACTTCAATCTGCCCCGGTGCTGCTGCAGCGCAGGAAGCCTCATCTCTGAATTTAATCTTCAGTGTAATCCACCACCCAACTGCTTTCCCACCACTACCATCTGCACCCACCGCCCAAGCCATTTGGCAGCAGAAAAAAGCAGAGAAGTGGTCAAAGAGACTAAATTTTGTCACTTAATGCCCAGTGGAGCAGAGGTTCTAAATTGACTTTCTGAGAACGGAAAATGAATTTGTCTCGCTTATTACCAAATTTGACAGAAGAGGGAGACTACACCCTCATGTTTGATGGGGCAAGGTTGGCAAGCTCAGGCTCTGGTGCTGTATTTATGAAGATAAATAAAGAAAAGTAAGTCATTCATCTCAGGTAGGGTTACAATATTAAAACAAAGACGTATCGCCGGCAACTTTACGTCTTGTATCAGTGTCCAAATTCTCATCGTTAAATGCAGCAGGCAGCTGTTTTCAGTGGAAAAGATCTGATAAATCCTTTGTATGCTTGCTGTCCAGCACCACAGTGCAAACAAAGTTAGCGACTAGCTGGTGAAGAAGGTTGAGCATCAAGCAGTTTAAAAATAGATTTGTCAGAAGTTGTTGGAGACAAAAACAGAGTTAAAAACAGAGTGAATATTGGACTTGGACAAATATATATTCTGCTATTGTGTCTGCTGGATGTAAATAAGAAACTGTTAACTAACATATTAGCAACTTTAGAAGATATATCTATTATCCATTTACAGCTTTACAGCCCAGATGGCCATTGTCCAGATGCGCTAGATGAGCTAAAACTCAATGTAAAACTTGATAAAGTCGCTGATAATTCCCTGTAGGTTTATCAGAGCTACAACTCTCACATTATACACTGACATTTGGCACACTGTTATTATGAAAAATGCAGATTATAGCCACTTTAAGTTAAAATTTAACAAACGTACAAATTGCAGACACTCATGGAAAACAGCAACTGCTGCTACATGAAGGTGTGAAATCTTGTGATTGTGTGAAAATGTAAAAAAAAAAAAAAATGTTATACTGACTAAAAGTTTATTATAATATATCCAGCTTATCTGAAGTCTTCATGGCATAGCACAATAACGATAAAGCAATGGCTGCCAATTTCCAGCTAATAACTCATTGTCAGCCTTATAAAATGCATGGCAGTAATGTAAAATGTAGATGTTTTGTATTTAAATGTGGAATAACAGTCCACAAAAATGTCACTCTCTCTGGTATTACTGCATCACTGGGGGAAGTTACATTTGCATTGGATGTGAAAAAAGAAAAAAAAACAGTTGTTGCTAAAAACGTATTCATAAGGTCAATTATTATTAGCATATTTAAGTATATAAACCATATAAAAATTCAGGATTCAGGCAAGAAATTAGTAATTCTTTTAGTATAGTGATAGCTGAATTGGCCAGGGGTCAAAGTGACCTTACATGAGCAATATTTTTATTTGCAAAAACAGCTCAAGGTTTATCAGTGTGTACTCTGGTTTTAAATGGTTACACCTTGAAACTCTGATGGATTAGTCTCACTCATTACCCCGTCTGCCTGCTCTACTTACCAAGATACATGTTTATCTTTGAAAAGGTTATCAGGCTGTGGGTAAATAGTTTTACCTGTGGTTCTGAGGCTTTATGGTGATATTCAAGGTGAGGGAAAATTGAAAATGTAATGAATTAGTTCTACATGCCGCATTATGATGGTTTATGCACATAGATAGGTCAGGAGGGGATTATCAAGATGAAGATAAATCACATGGCGTCACATGGCACGAAGACACTCAATGTGAGGGAAGAACTGTTGCCCTCTGGGAAGAAGTAAGAGGTAGAAATTTTGGTTTTAAAACCTAACACCATCCAATCTAATGTGCCAACACTCAGCTGTGAACACACTCCCAAAGAAACACACAACACTAGTTACCAGAGCGACTCAGACACACGTGACTGAATAAATGGATAAACTAAGAGAGGGAAGAGACAGCCCATTTTAGTTAAAGTTGTGTGTTTGGTAGCAGCTCCTCTCTTCTAAGTAGAAGGCTCTACAAAGTGAGTACAGACAAATTAAAGTAATTTAGGAGAAGATGTGGCTTTTAAAACCCAACACTTTCTCAAAGTGAGGCAGCCGCAGCTTCTCAGGGACTTATGGACAGAATGTAAACAGCAATGAGTTGTAGTCGCCTGGGAACTTAAGGTCAGCCATGCTTTGTTTTCATGTGTCCATCACCTAAATGCACATTTTTACACATCAATTAATGTCAGAAAATTACTGTAACTGCAAGCAGAAGATGTCAACGGCAGCTCTTACATCTTTCGACAAATGTGTTAAGTGCTTTGGGGCAGCAGTAAACTGTTTCACAAACTAGATCTGATAAAAGTTGAATGATGAACTTAAAGCTACTTTAATCAATTTTTGGCCACGAGGGGGCAGATAAATATCAAAACATGCTGACAGATACACAGCCAACAAAATCAGTGCATTAAAACGTTTCCGTAGATTGTATTGATGGATGTAGCAAGTGTGACCTCACCCATTGGTTTGCATTGGAGCTGGTTTGAAGCCCAGAGTTGCAGCTTATGGTCAGCGCTTCCATTTGGAGCAAAGGCCCTCCAGTACTTAAAGAGATTGAAAACTCTATAAGTCTTGAAAATCTTATTAACTGAACTAATTTCCAAAATGACCATCAGCACACTTATAAGAGACTATAATAACTCATTGAAAAAAAATACAGAGTGTCTATTTGCACCCCTGGTACAAATAGCCTCGGCCACACAGCTGAGCTATTTGCACCCTAGACGTATAACAACGTGAAAACATGGAGGACATTCATCTTCCACGCCAGCAGAAAAAGGGCGAATTTAGAAAGGTTTCATCTCTAATGTTTGTTCTAAAGACATTTCTGGCGGGAAAGTTGTATTATATTTTCATAATCTTTCCTCAGTGAATGCATACAAGCGTCAGTTTGTCAGTCAGAAATTATTTGTCGCCAATATCTATCTTCTGTATTAGCAAACATATTGGGCTGTCACATTACTTTGTAGGAACGAAGCGGTGGCGTAACGGGCAGCGTGTCTGTCATTAGTTCAGGAGACTCTGGTTTGAGTCTTTGCAGCAGCAGTTATTTATTGATAATGTTTTCAGCGGAAAAAACTCTGCTACATTTTCACTTGTTAAGTAAATGCACACAACCCGAAAATGTCTGAATTTACAACCTTCAGTTTGTTATATGATGGAAATCAAATGTTGACAGATCTATGGTTGCCATGGATACCAAATACATTTCAGACCTCTGAAGTCTCAGGCTGTGAGACATGCTTCAAGCTGCTCTCACGGTCACACGCCACACCTGACATTTCTCACGCTGAGAAGTGATAGCTCTCACCGGACAGAAATTACTATATGATATACAGAAGAGAACAGCGACGAATATGTATCCCGCTGTCCCGGGGGGATACGGGAATCTTCCGCATATCTCCAGACGGCTCCCCTCCGACAGCATGCACTCCTGTACTGGGGTGCAAATAGAATACAGTACATTGATATTTGCACCAAGACGGGTGCAAATAGAACACTTTGCTATATATACCAGGGTACAAATAGCATCCACTTCTTCTTGTACTGGGTGCAAATAGCCTTTGCCAAAAAAATATTGACTTTGTATTTTTGGAGAAAAAAGTTGGAGGCAACATCTAGTGACCATCGGTGGTATTGCATTTCCAGTTACCTCCGCATTTGCTTCAGCCTGAAGCCATGATTTCCAAGATTTCTGCCTGTTTTCATCTGATACATATCAGTCCAATGTTCACTCTCCTAGCTCAGTTTTGGCCTCCACCAGCTGGTGATAAAGTGTTTGATTCTTTAGCTGCTCTACTTTGACTTTCTCTGTCATTTGGTGTTGGGCAGGTGGTATTCAGAGGTTTTGTCTGAGCTTTTTTGCTGAAAAGTTAGGTTCAGGACACTGAATTGTACAGTACATGTGTTGTTAAAGCAAAACTTACAACTAATAGTGGCTAAAAAACTTCCATAGAGGTCCTAAATGGATGAATATCTCAGATTTTGGCTCAATTACCATCTCCTTTCACATTATACGTTTCAGTATTTGCTGATAGCTTTCTGTCTTGTTCTTCTGAGTACATTTTATTTCACCTTACCTGCCTGTGGTGAATAAAATGAAGCTGATTCTATTAAACTGCATCAAAGTTTAGAATCTTTCTTTGTCCAGAATATGGGATTCTGTGGAGAAAGAAACCTGTGTAGATTCACTGTGATACTGAGGAAAAGGTGTCCCATGGAGAAGAGATTAAAAATGAATGCATTACTGGGGAATTCAGCAGTGGATGTCATTGTATGCAATGTAACTTCAGGTTAGATGGAAGCATGAAACTGTGTTATCAACAATAGGATGCCACTACTGGAATATGCACACAAATGTTGAGATGGTTTTGTGTATCAACATAACAACATAAAAAACTGCACTCACATGTGCACGTCATCACAAACCAAACTAACAGCAACCTTCAAGTTTTGAAGACAAAATGGCAAATAAATTTCAATCTGAATCAAGTAATGTCATAAACACCTAAAAATGACCAAATGCAAGTAAAAGTTACAGTCTGATGTCTTGACCTTTCTCCCAAATGCTCATAGCTTTAAGGGATGAACACAAAATGCTGACCTGATAAGAAGAAAACCCAACAAACTCACCAATCTGAGTGTAATTAAAGTAAAAGGTTGCAGTTTTGAAAGTTATTGTTTCACAAAAGAGTTATTAAACTTTGAAAAGTACATGCTTTTTCAGAACCACCTTTCAATCCTACAATGTGGAGTATTTTTATTACAAACATAGATTCTCTGTAGATTATCACTCTGACATTTTACATTAATTGGGCTGATACTAACCAGCACAGTGTACCAATGCTCTGACTTTTGCCAAAGGCCTTGTATTCTTTACCCAACATGGGCCTAAAAGTTTGTAAGAGAATCTATGTTGGCCACGACTAATGAAAGGCCCTCTCTAGAGCCAGGGCTACTGTAGAAACATTGCAGTGCAACATGGCGGACTCTGTGGAAGAGGACTCACTTAATACAGTATGTAGATAAAGGGCTCATTCTAATGTAATAGAAACACAATTTTTATTTTCAGGTGTTTATACAATAATTAAAACATACTTATTAATGGTCTGTTCTATTTCTGCCTAGTCTGTTCTGCTAGATGCCACTAAGTTCTAAACACTGCACTTTTAAATGTACCCTGTGGAGCCTTTTTAAGTTATTTTTTGCATAAACAAAGTTATTTTTTCATTTACTGTTTTTCATCAAAACACCTTATATGTATATCTCTATATCCTCAGGCCTTATAAATGCACTGAATGCATTTCCTTCTTCATAAAATTTGTGGAGCTTGATGTTTAAATTAATATGAAACCCATATTATTTAAATCCACTTTAGTGGAAACCATCAGCAGTAAAGTGTATTGCGTCGCATGCATGGATGTCCATACATGCGCATGACATTCTGACAAAATATGGACTCACTTTTTTTTTAAAGGGAGGAAAAAAGAATTACTCTGACACAAGTCCAACATTATCCATCATTTAGTTTCTGCATTTAACTTCAGTTTTTAACTGCAGTTCAAATCACACCTGGTATCACTGGTGATAGCAGCGAGCCATGCAGCTGCTGGTTCAGAATACTCTTTTGATTCCAGTTCAACATTATTTGCAATTCTAGTAAACATCTCATCAATAAAACACTAAACCTGTCTAGCTACATTTTGGAGCAATATACTGTATATAAGGTGATGCACCAATAGAATATGTCCAGTTGATGAAAAGGTACAGCGATTAAAAACATGAAATCTTGAATATTTGACTCTGTATAATCATAAAGCTTCATTGCAGATGTTGTAAAATAAGTTGATTTTAACAACCTTAAAGTAATAATAGTAGTAAAATAAAAAATAAAAAATAATGTGTATATATATTTATAAATATATCCCTTAGATGCATTAGTGGGGTCAAAAATGACCCCAGCGGTTGTTTTTTTGCAATATCTTTGTAATTTTAAATTTTTATCGTTTAATCTTCCATGTATTCCTCAAATAGGTTGTCTTTGACACGAGGCCATTTGGATTTGTATCTAATTGTTATATTTTTTAAGTAATTGTATTTTTTGCATCAGTACCACACTCTTCCATACGTGGGGTCAAACATGACCCCAATCATTTTCTATGGAATTTCAAGGGTTAACCCTAGGAACCTTTGATTTTTATCAACTGTGAGTGTCAGGTATATTTACTGTCGATCCACACATCTAATGTCAGCAGTCTCACCACCCCTAAAGATTATTTTTTCACAGCAACATACATGTATTATTAGTAAAAGTATTATCATCATTTGTATACCTCAGAATATATATGATGTTATAAAATATGAATTTAATTTCCACATACATGATTTTTGTGTGATATAGTGTTGTGTTATCATCATCAAATTGTAAAGTGTCCTTGGATATGTGAAAGGTGCTATATAAATCGCACCTATTTTTATTATTATTATTATTATTCTTATTATCAAATTACTTTCTAGTTAGCTAACACTAGCTAACTAAGATAGCTAACATTACTGTATTTGTTGTGTAGAGAAGCAGACTCTCACTATGATGGTTAGGGTTAGGGTTATGACAGGGCCAACAGAAGAGAAAGAGGTGTAAGATGTGTGCAAAGCCACCAATAGTTGTTGGAAATGCAGTGACCCTGTGTGCAGTGCTCACAGCCAGAAACAAGTAGTTTGTAACAGCTGCTCACAGTGACAAGAAAGAAGACGCGTGTGTGTACATGCATAGACAGACAGACGGATACACAAACAATGAATGTTGAAGTTGTGATAGCATGGAAAACATGAAATCATTCTTGTGTTATGATATTGCATTAAATGCATTGATTCTAATTGGGATACTTTTTGGATGTTAACCGTTTTTGACCTTTTTAAAAGCTGGGATAAAAAGTGATAAATGAGCTTGTCAAACATGAAATAATTCTTTTGTTGACCAAAATATAATACAAATCATCATCTTTAACCAAAATGAAATACATTTCTTAAGTTTACAGCATAAAACGCATTCATTCTAATTGGGGTCATTTTTGACCCCACTCATGGAAGAGTGTAGGTATCAGTAGGTCATGCATCTAAGGGATATACACACACACATATATATACATATAGTCTCTAGTAATTATCCAAGTGCTGTGTTTTACCACCTAGAAGCTGTTTATGGCAAGTCTCAGGAAACATTTTTAATCAGAGGAGTTGGAGAATCAGATAGCTTATTTCCTCTGTTTTTATTTCATTAGTTCTTAAATTGTTCTGCTATTGACTTTTTTAAAAAGGAAGTAAGTGTTTGTTTTTCTCCATTGGATTCCATTTGAACACTTCAAATAAGGAACAGCAGCACAATCGTTTCTGCAGCAACATTTGTAATGAGCTCATAGAGGAAATACAGCAGTTCAATGAAGCACTTATTCTCAATTACAATTACATGGTACTAATATCAGTTTAGGACAGGAGTGGGTTTTTTTTCAATACCCAACCACAGAAACAAACAAACAGAAGAAAACTTTACTTTTAACCTTACTTTTTTCTCCCCTCCCCACCCATTTCCTCTTTTCCCCAGTCTGCCTGTCTCTTCTGCACTTACAGTAGGTCCCCCTGGCTCCCAGTTAGCAGCCATTTATTTTCTAATCTCTCTGTCCAGGAGCAGCCTTGGTCTTCTTCCATATGGCAAAGAGCTGAGGTGACAGTTGGCCCTTTATCATAGCACAAACCTGGCCAGGTTACACACCAACACACATACAAAACAACAACAACAAAAAAGAACTGCATCCTGTTTAGGGTGGACAAACAGTAAGACACATTAATATATGTAGGCCAAACATACAAATCTAACACATTTTGACAGCTCAAACGTTTCTCCAGATTGAATCAACAGCGCTCACTGAAATGATACACATCCAGTCAGTGGCGGATTTGTAAAATATTTACAACCCGGATGCTCAAGTCTGCAGAGGACATCTGTGAACCCCAGGAGGGTTTGATGGTTGGCGCTGTTTCAACCTTACAGATGTATACTGATCAAGCCTCTTCTTTTCCTGTTGCATTTGTTTCTGCTGAATTCTGCTGACACTAAATATTCTGAGCTGTGATAACTACAGCCCAGAAAAGGGACAGTGTTTTGGCTACATGAAATCTTACACATAAGCCTTTGTAACCTCATAATCGCCCATAGGCACTAAATATTTATAAAATAGCATTGACATTCTAAAATTACAAGAATAAAAAAAAACTACTGCATGGATTGCCATGAACGTCTGTACAGACATTCATGATCCCCAGAGGATAAAGCTGAATGACTCTTGTAATTCATTGATTTAGCATCTAGTGCCACAAGCAGGTCACTTATCCAGTGAAATATCTTAACATCCACTAGATAAATTAGCACGCAGATTTGAACAGACATGTGTGGCAGCCAGAGGATGTACCTTTGCAATTTTGGTGACCATGACATGACATTCAGTAGGCTACAGGTAAATTAGAGGTTTGATTACAACACTTGTTTAAGTCATTTGTTGACACAAACACAAACACACACACACACACACACACACACACACACACACACACACACACACACACACACACACACACACACACACACACACACACCACACACACACACACACACACACACACACACACACACATACACTAGATTACCCACCATCATCCATTGTGTAGTCAAATCCCTCAAAGCACCAGCAGCCATTGTGTTTGAATCCCATTTTCAGAGTTGATGAATGATTGAACAAGTATTACAGCAGTGAACAGCAGAGGACCCTGGCAACAATAATACAACAATAATAATGTTGGTGAGTGATAATAATGAGGGATAATGGACAGTCCAGCTCATCCAGCCTGCTGTGTTCAGGCCTGACCAACAGCTGTGAGGGACAAAGACCAAAAACCACGATGGGACACACAGAATCCTTAATAACTGGGAATGACTGTCCCTGTTCTGGACAGCAGCTAAACCAGATGATAGACTGACCTGAGCCAAGTCCATTCATAAAAAAAATTGCAGCACAAACTCAACTTTTTGAAGAGCTTGTCAGACTATTATTCACCAACAGCAGCAACAAACTGGTTTATCATTTACCTGTAATAGAGGCACAGCTGGTTTGTGTTGCACATGGTGCATGGCACCCAAACCCAAGTTCACTGTTGTTTAATAATGTCTATACCAATGTAATAATGTCTATACCAATGTAAAGCAGAAGGTGCTAGTGCAATGCATCCACTGCAATAAGGATTTGATTTAACACTAATTATTGAGGAGTTCCATACTTTCCATAGTTCACATATTTGGGGAGATGTGACCCTCTGGCCTCAGCTGCAACTATGCACCTTGATACGAAGAGGGAAAACAAACAAATATCAGAAAGATGTAAAAGGCCACAAGACTCAGTCAGTCTGTGCATGTTAAAAATTGTGGCCAGAGATTTCTGGCACAACTTCACTCACTATAGATGGAAAAAAGTTTTAAAAGGTAAAAACTCCTGCAACATTTGCAGTATTAAGGAAAACCTTATTGTAAGACCAACATATTTCAGAAACCTGAAACACAGATCAGCTGACCCTGATGGAGGTCACAAGTAGAGACCTCTTGGTCAGTCACAAAACTACTGTTAAACATTAATAGCCTTAATACAATAGCCATATGTTGTCTGAAAATTGATGTAGTACCAATACTGCCAGTACATTTCCAGTACTTGCTAAAGGTAAACTATTACTATACAAACAATACATAACAGTCCATAAGCTTGAACAGTTAGCATTATCTGATACTGAAAATGACACTACAATAGTTCCTCTGTCATGTGAAAGTCCTACATAAGGAGCAGAACCTCTGAGATATAGTTTGAGGAACCAGAGGTCAAACAATATTCCCATAAAGTTCCGGTAAAGTTTTCCTGCAAGAGTTCCTTTGGTGTAAAAAAGGTACAGCGTCGTAGACACAAACACACCAGTGATTATCTTTTTCCTTCTCGAAAATGCATCACATCAGAAAGAGGATTACTATATATGTAAGGACGATAACAGTATGCCTCCTCTCATGATGAAATCCAGGATTGAGATTTCCGGAGGAGACTGTGGCTATGAATAACTGAGGGGCTTCACCACCACACACTACACTTCAATTTAGGTGGAAACGAGCTGCTCGAGACTCAATAGTTCAGCACAGAGGAGAATTGCGTCTTTGAAAATGTTACTACTTTGTGACTAAAGCATCCAAATCACTTCAATACCTCTGCCACAGAGAGTCCCATTTTTCATGCCAACAATCATTTTGTTGGAACAGACATCACATTTTCAAACGGTGAATATCTCACTGTGAAATGAAGCTTTTCAGAGGAAGAATTTGCTATTTGCTGTGATTACACTTGAATATCAAACAGCTATCTGATTACTGTTCCCCCGATCTGCCGGCTGGAGAAGAGCTTGTTTCCCCTTCTGGTTTTTACCCCTCAGTACCAAAACAAAAACAAAGGAAAAAAAAAACAACATGAAAAATGTCTTATTCATGAGCTCAATTTATTTAGTATATGTCACAAGCTGCCTGATATTTAATGTGTCTGTTTAATGTGCGTCTTCATGCAAATGAGTGAAAATATAAGTGATGTGTTGCCATAAAAACAGAATGACACAGTGAGACTGGAATTCAAGGCACGGCACAGTTAAAAAGATTGCTTCTTTGACTGGGTTTGTTGCTCTGAGAGAAACAGCAGGAAGACTTTGAAGACTTGTACAGGGGATGATTTCCACTTTAATATTGTTGGAATGAATTAAATATCCCATCCAGACATGTTTTATGACATGTTCAAATCTGCTTTGAATACAAATTTCTGTCTAGGTTTTCCTTCTTCTTGATCACTGAAAAGTCAAAAAATCTGCAAATATTGTTCATTTTAAAAGTTTAACCGCTGGATACAAAATGTCTCCTACTTCACTGAAAAGTCCATTCCAAAATGTGAGTGCACTTTTGTATAAGAGTCTTAGACTGGCGATTTGTTGTTCAAACACAAATAAAAAAAATTGTAGACCTAAAATTGGCTCTACAGACCCTTGCTTCTCAATTTTTCTCCAATTTTGTGGATTTTGTTTTGCCTGAAACCGCACTTCTTGTAGATTTTGTTTTCTACAGAGAAGTGGATTTGCCATGTTACTTTAGTGCAAGTGGACCTTTTTTCATGGGGCCAGCATTTACTGGACATAATTGAACGTGCATCCGAAATCACTTTTTGCATTTATTTGTTATCTGTGTGGACTGTCGTGTTAGTGTGTGTCTGGTGTGCAATGCTGCAGAAACTGATCAGATTTATTTTACATGCAGGTTGTTCAGTGCTCTTAAATTTTCTCTTTTTTTAAAGTTAGTAATGCATCTACTAACTGCATCACTTTCCTTGGACGATTAAAAGATTAAAAGTGTGTTAATTGCCCAATTTTCAAACACCTATTTAACTTTGAAAAATGTAGACTATTTTTCTAAAGAAAAACAGGTGCAGCTGAGAGGATAATGTGGTGTTCAAGTGTTAACATCTCCTCAGTCTTTTTCTTCATGTGTTTTCAAAAACATGCATATTTCTTTGTACCCCGGCACTCTCTTCTATCCATCTTTGCCCCTTCTCTCAATGCGTCTTTCTCTCTGTGTGTCTGCACCAGGCATAATTAATCGCCAACAGACGGCTGTTTACACAGTCTGAGGGTTTGAACAGAAGGAAGCGTCTCAGAGGCAAAACTCAAACTCACTGCCTCAGCAGAAACAGAAAACACTCGGATAAGAAGAGATGAAAGGGAAGTTTAACTCCTGGTGAGTCCTGCAGGGGGAAAAGTTCCTACATTTTGGCATAGTCACACATTTTATTTTCAGTTTGGTTAAATGCTTTGTGTTCATCTATTTTGAAAAACAAACATCAATAAAGTAAAGGATTTGATTTATGGTTTATTATGTGAATGAAATGATGTTTCACAAGTCTATTAGCATTTTACATGTGATAAATTCACATACACATGCTCATGCAATTTGGGGACTTTCCACATGTGAAACATAACATTTCATATGTAAAGTATGAAATTCCACTTCAGTTCGTCATGCCTAAATGCACCCTAAAAATCAGTGGAATCAAATTTGACCCAGTAGCTGTCTGCTTGGACCCAGTATTAAACTCAACAAGCTTTAACTAAGAACTGTCACAAGTGTATCTATAACTAACCGTGATATTCAAGTTTATTTAGAGTAGATTATAATAAGCTTCAGTTTGGGTATATAACCCGACAAATAAAAAAAAGAATTAAAAAAAAAATTGGTCTAAATAACCTCTTATCTTGACTGGCTTTCTGGGTAACATTATCCCAGTGTTGTGCTGGTGCTATTGACCCAAGATGGGTAAAATTGTAACCCAATGACTTTTTTAGTGATTCATATTTTTTTTTTTTTTTTTGTGCCATAAGAATTGTGATATGATGATGGTGATTCAAAAAGTTGGTGGAAGCCAACCATTGTTTCTGGTGTCAATATCAGATGCTTTGCTTGTCCAACCATCCACCCTAACATCTTCCCCAAGACTTTCTGTGGCAAAAAAAACGAAACTTTATTTATCTACATGAAGGTCTACATTGCCTGTTCAAAACCTTCTCCTTCACGCTTATGTCTCCTTACAGCTGTGAAAAAAATATCAAAAAGAACCTCCTCATTATGCTAGCCTAAAATCAGACAAGAAAAAAACTCCTTTTTTTCCCTGCGCCATTATCACTGTAAGATGCTAAAGAAACACTTGGCAGAAGTTTTGAAGATTTAAGACATTGAAATAACAATTTAAACACTACCTTTAATCTCTCCGTTTGTGGTTTCACTATGCAGCGATGCAGCGATGATTTATGTATGATTTCTTTCATGCAGTTCCCTTTTACTCAATCCCAGCCACTGCATTAATATGCTAAGTGTTTATATGTTTGTGTTCTCTCCCTGACTTGGTCTTGAAATCTGGCTTCATGAGAAAGAATTATTAATC